>NC_142497.1:6319608-6620027 GCF_965113065.1 Corylus avellana
TTAGAGGTTAAAGTGTAATTTTCCCTTTTCATTATTTTGCAAATCATATCTATTTTGTTATAAAAGATGTAAAAATCTATCCCTCAATGAATTTGAGAATTTCATGGATTCAATAATGAATTTCCAGAAGAAATAATAAAAAATTACAAAAAAAAAATGACACAAAATATATCTCTAAGAGTATGTTTGGAATTGTGTTTGAGAAATAGATCGAGCTTTTAAGTCAAGAAGCGTTTTTTAGCAAAAACTTCATTTTTAAACTTTTGTTAAAAGTGTATTTTTGTCATTTTAAGGTTGTTTTGGAGATTTAAAAGTGCTTTCAATTTTTTTACTAAACCAGTATTTTTTATTTTATTTTATTTTTTTTCAAACGGATTTTTTGAGTATTAAACACAATTTTAGACTTCTCAAACGCACATCCAAACATGCCCTAGGTTTATTTTATTTTTTTGTCATGAGTCATTCTTGATCTGTATTTATATTTGTTTTTCAAACTTTGAAAACTAAAAACAAAAATTACATACGGAAAATCCATTTACAACCCACCAAATTGATATGGCAGGTGAAACCATATTGTGCTGTTTTTATTAGGACATAATGCAATTATTTGTCTAAATTGTTAGCAATCGGGATACTCCATATGAAAATTAAAAAAAAGTTTAAATAATTTGAAATTATATAAGATGCACCAACTTTACATTCTGGAAAGAAAAAAAAAAAAAAAAAAAAAAAAATATATATATATATATATATATATATATATATATATATATATATATGAGAAATGAAGAGAGGATTTGTATCCCCGAACATGGGACACTAACGGTCGGGTGGCGGCCTAAACTTTATTTAGATAAGTGGGTATTTCATATAAATTTTTTTATATTACCTATCTACATTACTATCAATTCGAGTTAGAGCATGTTTAGGATTGTGTTTAAAAAATGAGGTATGATACACCTAGAACTTAAACCCAACTTTGGCCCAACTTCTAAACTAAATTTCTCTTTCTCTCTCTAGTTTAAGGCTCTCTCTCTCCTCAACATGCATTTTTTTTTTTTAAAAAAAAAACTTAAGAAAAAAGTTGTGCCAAAGTTGGGTTTAAGTTGTGCCTTTATCATTTTCCTTAAGAAATAGAGCTTTTGAGTCCAAAAGCTTCATTTTTATGTTTTTACCAAAAATGCGTTTTGACCATTTTTAGGCTTTTTGAACCCTTAAAAGCGATTTCATTTTTTTTTTTTACGAAACGGATACTTTTTTATTCAAACCAACTTTTTAAGTATTATACGCACTTTTAAGCATTTCAAACGCACATCAAACATAAGGGCTTAATTCTTATCGGTTTTTTCCATGGCCTGCTGCCGCTCAAGTATCTAGAAGATGTGGCCCAATGCATAGGCCCAAAGTTGCAATGCATAGGCCCAAAGTTGCAATGGCCCAAATCAGTAGTAAGAGCCCGAGGGGTCTGAAATACAATTGAGAGTGAGACAATCATGATGTGTCTCTTGGGCCGGAAAACATTTTTCCTTAAGCGAGTGGTCATTGGGTGCTGTGGAGCAACTGGGCTTCTGTGTAGGAGAGGGAAAGGGCTCAGGTTGCCGAGAAGCCAATTCAGATCGAGGCACCAACAATGGCGGAGATGGCGCCGGGAGCTGAATCGACCAAGGAAGATCAACTGATGAGGAATTGGCAACCTGCGAGAACTGAACTGCTGTGTGTCTTACATACTTGCATATTCCTATGAAATGGAACTTTTTCTTGATGATAATATACTTTGTGCTAACTTCGAAAAATATCTCAAAGAATCCTCATTTTTACGAGACCATGAGATTTTGCTTCTTGAAAATTGTCTTTCATGCAGGAATTTGATAACAATTTAATCTCAACAGATCGATTAATGTTCCTGTAAACAAGAAAACCATCATTTTGGATTTTTTTGTCGAAAGGGTTCATTCTGAGGAAATGCTGTTTGTGCTTGTTTGTCTTCCACATTTCAAGAACAGAAAACAGTTTTCCAAACTCTTTATTGATGTCTTCAAACTGCTAGGTATTCTCCTTCAAGCTGCGGGGAGCTTATAACATGATGGCCAAGCTTTCAAGGGAACAGTTGGACAGGGGAGTCATTTGTGTATGAACAGGGAACCATGCCCAAGGAGTTGCGTTATCTGCACAAAAACTAGGCTGTGATGCAGTCGTCGCCATGCCTGTTGCAACTCCTGAAATCAAAGTTGATAGCCTTTTTTCCTACCATCACATTCATTAATTTCTGATAAAAAGCTTTTGATTTGTCTCATTATGTTGTCAATTTTAGATATCCCAATTATTTGGTATTACACATTTGTTTAGCTGAAGGCGGTGGAGAGGTTGGGTGCTACAGTTGTGTTTGTTGGCGAGTCCTATGATGAAGCACAAGAGTATTCCAAGAAGCGGGCCAGAGAAGAAGGTCGAACGTTTGTTCCTGGTTTTGATCACCCAGATATCATTCCAGGGCAGGGGACTGTAGGAATGGAGATTGTGCGTTAAATGCCTGCTCCATTGCATGCAATCTTTGTGCCTTTTGGAGGTGGCGAGCTAATAGCTGGAATTTCTGCCTATGTGAAGGCAGTTTACCCTGAGGTATGTGACACGTTTTCCTTCAAAATTCAACTAAGCAAATGCATTTGGCCTACGACTTCAATAGAACTCCTGAAAAAGTATACAAACAACTTATTGTGTTTAAATAATATACAAACTGAAAATATATTACAACTTCCTGGATTCAACTGTTTAAGACTAAGAGCATGTTTAGGATTGCATTTGAAAAATGGAGCTTTTAAGTCAAAAAGTGCTTTTCGACAAAAGCTTCATTTTTAAGCTTTTGTCAAAAGTGCGTTTTGGCCATTTTTAGGCTTTTTGAATCCTTAAAAGCGCTTTTTATTTTTTTACCAAATGAGTAAGTTTTTTTTTCAAATGGACTTTTTAAGTGTTAAAAGCACTTTTAGGCATCTCAAACGCAATCCCAAACTTACCCTAAGTCATCAAAATTATTCTTCAAGTTTAGGAGATTTGAGCGCATTGTTTGGAAGTATGGATGTTATTGAAGCTGAATAAGGGTCTCATGAGAACTAAAGGGTCTCATGAGAACCTGCCCTTATGGAACATTTTTGAAATAGAAATGTAACTTTATGGAAAAATTTCTTTAAGATGCAATGATATCTTAAGTCTGCCCTTTTGCCTTATGGATGCAATGATATCTTAAGTCTGGGAAAAAGAAAGTATTCCCGGAATTCAGCATATGGACTGTCTCAAGTTTTCTGCTATGCTTTAAGAATTGGGTGTACAGATTAAAAGTTTTTATTCTATGGATGTACTAATATCAAACATGATGACTAAATAAGTAGGAGGCTGGTAACATATAGTGTGAAATTAATTTGATGATTCATTTATCTGTTTCATAGTGTGATTCAATCGGAGTGCATGTTAAGTTTAATGAACTGTTTTCTGCTTCAAATCTCATCCAAGTTGGAATGAAATCCCATCTTTCTTTTTCTATAATTCTATTTTTCATTTTATTTGTTGATTAGGTGTACTGAGTTTATGGTATCAACGAACAAATTCTCAGAGTCCATTGTTAGGAAAAATTGTAAAATTGGTCCTGGGATTTGAGGTTGTACAAATAGGTGACAAATAACTTCTTGTGGTGTGCCTATGTAACAAATAACTTCCTTGGTACAAATTTGGACATTTTTTTCTGCTGTGGCCATGATGAAATTACACATTTACCCTAAAAAAAGTATTAGAAAAAGAAAAAAAAAAAGAAAAAGAAAAAGAAAAATGGGTGTTAACTATGGTGATGGTTTGGCCACCCCTAGACCAGCTAGAGGAGGTGGCCAAACCACCCCATAAGTGCCCGTTTTTCTATTCTTTTATGTTTTTCCCCCCTTCTTTTATTTTAGTCTTTTATAATTTGTTTGAGAGTAAATGTATAATTTCATAATGACACAGACCGAAAAATGACCGGAATTTGTATTGGAATTTGTACTAAGGGAGTTATTTATTACACAGGCATATCACATGGAGTTATTTGTCAGTTTTGTAACCTTAAAGAGTTATTTGTCATAATCTCAAACCCCGTAGACTAATTTTGCAATTTTCCCTTTTACTTATTCAGTTTTTTGTTCCACTTTCTGTGCTTTGCATTTCACAATGTTTATTTAACCAGTGTGTAAATCTTCTGGTTACATTTGCGTAAAACCATAATTAGCACTACCAGCATACATCTATCATGTAGGTCAAGATCATTGGGGTGGAGCCATATGACGCAAACTCAATGGCACTCTCTTTATATCATCGGCAGAGAATTATGCTAGATAAAATAGGAAAATTTGCAGATGGAGTAGCTGTGGATGTGGTTGGAAATGAAACTCTTCGGTTATGCAGAGAGCTCATTGATGGAGTAGTTCTTGTCAGCCAAGATGCTATCTGTGCATCAATAAAGGTGAGTCTCTCTTCATACTTTTAGCTCGGAACCTTGCATCACAGAGGCCTTTGATTTTACCGTACATGGAATAGTCTTGGCTGTTTCCATTTAATGTTAGTGAAATTCCTATATGTATATATAGGGAACAACATTTACTCCCATCTAATTACGAGATGATGATCCACTACAATTAAGTTGTCCCAAATGCATAGAAATTTGGGCAGTCCAAGTGAGCAGGCTGTGGGGCCCAACTGCCCTGGGTAGCCTAGGGTGTTGAGTCAACTTGCTCAAGGTAGATGGGTCCAATAGTCTCTCCCTAGGGTGGTAGTTAGAGGGAGTAAATGTAGTTTTCCACACACGCGCGCGCACACACACACACACACACACACACACACACACACATATATATATATATATATATATATATATATATATATATATATATATATATATAACGCAGGCCACCATGCTTGATACCTAAACCAAATTCAAGGTTTTAAAAAGTAAGTTGAACATCCAATACTTGCCTAGTACATGATGAGGCCCAAACAATTGTTGAGCGCAGCTCATAAGAATTGCTGTGTGCTTTGTGGCTTGCTTTTGGAACAATATTTTACCGTTCGATGGTTAATACTACTGGATAAGATGACTCATACAACAACCAGGAGTAAGAATTAAGAAGAAAAAGGTTACTTGCTGAGTCATTACTTATCTAGCTTAACAGTGTCCTTTTCCAATTCTATCTGATATTTGGATCCTCTGACTCTCAAATTTCTGTTTCACTAATAATGGAGTAAACAATTGATTCCCACAGTATGAATCAACTAGTATTCTCATTATTTCTCTTAGTGCCAATGAAACAAAGAAAATTTTCTCTTCAGTAGGATAAAAAATATAAAAAAAATGAAAATTAAATGTGCACACTAAAGTGTTAGACTACATCTGATTCTTAGGGCTGCAAAAGAGTCCTTGTCAGAAGCATCTTAAATGGGCATTCTATTAAGAAAATTGCAGACCCTTATAGTTTAGTTAGATTATGGCACTAGAAAGATCATAACCTGAATATTTTGATTTGTATGCTTGAAGTTTATCACACTTCAATTTGTAATTTGACCTGCTTAATCATATAATATGGAGTCATTTCTGGCTTTCGACATCCAGAAAAAGAAAGAAAGAAAAGAGTGGGTAATTAAGCATGCTAATTCTTTCTATGGAACTTTGGCAAGACACTATAGTAATTGGACTTTTTGCTGCAGGACATGTTCGAGGAAAAGTGAGCTGTACATGAACCGGCGGGGGCCCTTTCCATTGCTGGAGCAGAAGCATATTTCAAATATTATGGACTGAAAGGTGAAAATGTTGTTGCAATAACCAGTGGAGCGAACATGAACTTTGATGGACTAAGGCTGGTATCCCAACTTGCTGATGTTGGTAGGCGGCATGAGTCTGTCCTCGCAACATTTGTTCCAGAGAAGTGCGAAAAGTTCAAAGAGTTTTGTCCATTGGTATGCCAACAAAATACTTTTTCTATGTGCAGTAAGCCAATTCTATTCTTAGCCTTTCTTCCAATGGATTTTCTGAAACTAAGATCATCATTTTGTTTTTTTATAACAATCATCCTCAAAACAAATATTATTGTTGGTTTTGTTAAGTACCTACGTTGTGTTGGCACGGCACATTTTGTGGACAAAAACACTAATTTAAGTTTAAAAGAGTTGTGTCACTTGTTAGTGAAGAGTTCATGCATCACTCCAAAGACTTCGTCTCAAACTTGAATATCTCAACCATTTTTGGGTGATAAGTGACTTAGATGCCTAGTACCTTTGCCTAAGGTGGTTAGTATGGACTACACATAATCTAGGATGATAGAAGTTATGGGGCTATATGAATAATGAAGTTTTTAGCTTAAAAAGATTTAGTTTTCACACTCTATTCATGCGTGTTTGACCGGTACTACTTGGGTTCCAATGTTGAACTCTTTCTTCGAAGCAAGTTCGATAATCGTTTGAGCGGTAAACTAAAAATTGCAAAATCGAGAGCATCATTTGAAGCTTGTTTGATACATGATCAGATGGTAAGTTGAAAAAATTTAGACCAAAGAGTTTTGTTTGAACCTTGTTTGAAGATAATTCGAACATCAAATTTAAAAATCGTGTACTTTAATCTAACACATTCGAATGCTGCATAAATTAAGATCTTTGCTTTAATACCATAGTAAATCGTTTGTTCAAAAAGTTTATGCTCATAAAAAAAATATAAGTTTAATTTTTTAATTGATATTTTAACAATGCTCATATTTTTTTTCACTTTTACTTTTAGCTTAGTTGCAAATAAGTTATAAGAGAAGAATAAAATTATTAAGAGTTCTAGAAGATTGACCTCTTATAAGATTTCATTATTTAATCTTATATGACTTCAATATGTGAAATATTTAATTGAAATGGGAGATGAATTATAGACATTGTTTGAACTCAAAATCTCTATTTTGATACCATGATAAATGATAGTGAATTTAATCATTTAATTAATATTCTAACAATTTTCATATTTCTTTTCACTTCACTTTTAGCTTAGTTGCTAAGTTATAAGAGAAGAATTGAATTATTAAGACCTCGATCATGGGACTGCACTGCAATATTGACCTCTTATACGATTCCATAGCTTTAATTTCATGACTTTCCTTTGTAATGCAATAATGCAAGTGTTAGAAATATACCGAAAGATAAAATTTTATGAAATAATGCATATTCAAAGATTGAGCTGTTAATAGAGAATATTTCTTCTTTTTTTCTTTTCCCTTCCCCTTCTTCCTTCAGTTATCTTCAGTTTGTCATTAAATATGATTCCACCCTTTTGGGATATTTTTCAGGCGGGTGATCGCCAAGAGGCCAGGTGCTTTGATGAAATTACTAGATGCCTTCAGTGCCCGTTGGAATAGTAGCATGCTCAATTACGGAGGACAGGTTGTGCTCAATTCTCTACTAGCCCTTTGAATTCCCAATTATGCAAAAGCCAAATTTATTTTGATAATTTTCTTGGAAATGATCTTTTGATTTTCCGGCCTTTAACTATCGTTGTTTTTTGCTATAATTTATATGGAAGAATAGCCTAAAGAAATTATATCTTTAGTTTGAGCTTATTGCTAAGGGTTACATTGTGTTTTGCCTCTTTACCAGGGTGAGAGTGGTGGAAATGTATTAATGGGTCTCCAAGTTGTAAGCTCTGAGATGGATGAATTCAAGGCTTTGGCCAATAGTCTAGGATATGCATGTATTTGAATCAGGCGATGGAGCTTTGCCACTACTGATGTCACACCTCCATTTCATGGTCATAATTTAAAGTTGGTGCATCTAACAGTGCACATGATGTTAATATTGACACTTTTTTTTCTTTTACAAAGTTTAAAATAATATAGTATTATGTACACCGTTAGATGCACTAACTTTAGATTTTGGCCATGATTTAGATACTAACAATTTCAAATGAAATTGAGAGAATCATTGTCCTGCTTTAAAGGGCACCACTATGGGTCAGTTTGGCAACCGGGTTGTCCCAGATGCTGTGCACAATTTGACCGGTTGACCATCAAGTTTAAACTTTCAACCTCAAAATTTCACCCACTTTTTACCATATTGCCCCTTGCATCTCCATCCTTCACGTTTTTATTTTTTTTCCTTGAAATCCCCCTTGCCCACCGAACCAAGCAGTTCCTACCCACCATGTTGTTAAATCTCCCAACGGTTGGGATTAAACCAAAAAGAATAAAAAGAAAACAAAGGCTGTGATTTCTTTCACGGAACCGTTCTCTTCTCTCACGCTTCTTCTCCTTCTTCCTTTCTCTCTCTAAACCCGTTCTTCTTCTTCTTCCTTTCTCTTTCTTGCTTTTATTTTGGTTATTTTTTATGGCTAGGACGATCAATAGGGGAGCTTAATTGGTTATTTTCTTTTGGTTTGGGAGGAAGGAAGGTGTTGGTTTTCTTGAGAAGTTTGTGGCTTGATTTTTTGATTTTTTGATTTTTTGATTTTTTGATTTTTTTTTTTTTTGGTGGCTTGAATTTTCTTGGGTTTTTTTCTCTATTGATCGCCTGGGTTGGTGTTCTTGAAGATTTGGGTTCTTCTTAAATCGAACCCAGTTTTGAGGTAGTTTTTTCTCCACATTCAACATGTTCTTTGTCATGAATTGCAAGAACACCAACCCAGGTGGGTAGAGAGAGAGAGAAAGGAAGAGGTTTAAGAGACAAAGATGGGTTTTGAGGAGAAGAGGGAGAAGAAGGTTAGAGAAATTCCGTGAAAATACTCCAAACCAGTTGCCAAACGCCAACTGTATGTCTCGCTAATAAATCTAAGCTGCTGTATAAAGAGAAGGCACAAGGAATGAAATCAGCAGAAAAAAATAGTGACAAGAATCAAAAGATGAAGACCGAGTTGGTGCTTAGCATGTAATATTTGTGGGCCTTACGTAAAATACATGTAATATTTGTGTACTTCTACTTTTTCATTTCATTGGATCTCCAGAATTGGTACCTTATTTTTGTCTTTGGAGAAATTCAGATCTGATTGTTGTTCTTGTTTTGGTGTCCAGCAAGCTTTTCCTACTTGGTAACTCCATCACAAGACACCTAGGGCTGAACCATAATTTTAGGAGTGAGGGGGACAAAACTGAAAAAAATGAACTTTTTTTATGGTAAAGACAAATTTTAGGGGTCAGTTTCATTAAAATTACCTATAATTTAGAAAGAAAAAAAAAAAAATTTCTTTTAAAAAAAAAATTGTGACATTTTAAAATTTGTTTGGAGAGTCCAAAATCCCCGAGGCTAGGGGTGATTTTGACCCTGTCGAACACTGTGGTGAAGCTTCTCTTCATCGACTCTAATTTAGCCAATCTCGGTGCCATTTCTCTTCCTGTGGTGCAATTTATTGTTTGTTGTAATTATTGCTATGTAGATAGTCGTGTTTCAGAATTATTGCCTCTTCAAGCTGCCCTTTGTGGCGGCCTTAGTTCATCGAATGGCTCTGATAATTTATTTGACTCATTCTCAATAGTTTTAATTTTTTTGCACTGATTTATGGTTGTCTTTGGTGGCTTCGATCCAACCAATCTTAGGGTCATTTCCCTTCTTGTGGTGCGACTTACTGTTTGATGCAGTTATTGCTATGTAGGTAGTTATGTTTCAAAAATATTCTCTTTATTCTACCCCTTGTGGCAGCCCTAGTTCATCTAATGGGTCAGTCATTTATTTCAATCATTTTTAATAGTTTTTGTTTTTGTTTTTTTTTTTTTTGGGCACTGATTTCTTGTTTTTTTAGGCTCTTGTTTGGATTGCCCCCCCTTTATTTATATATAGTTTGTTGTAGTCTTCTCTTTTCCCTTCCCCTTTATTTGATTAGGAAAAAGAAAAGAAAAGAAAGAAAAACTAATTTTTTAATCTACAGCTTACTCCGTGCAAAATAGGCTTAAGTGAATTTAGCCCTTTCGAGTGTAGGTGCTTCGACTACCAAACAAGAGGTAAATATGAAATTGTGCCTTTAGGCAACATGCATGTCATGAGTGGGGCATATACTCTGTAGTTCTTTTAACTGTGTAGATTTAATTTAGAGAAATTAGATTTAAACGTTGCCAAATCCATTGAGTACAAAATTTGTGCACATTTGACTCAATGATCATGACCAAGTAACCAACCCTCATAACTTTCTAATAATTGAAGTATGGCCAAATATTTCATACCAAGCTACGCTTTAGAGTTAGCACAAAAAAAAAGAAAAGAAAAGGGTTTTAACACCAGATTAGGAGGAAGGCAACATCATCCAAAGTAAAAAAAAACAGATAATTGAACACGAAATAGTAAACCATTACCCATAAGAAAAGACAACCATTTCAACAAATCTTTTTGATGCTTTTGGGGTTTCCACTGACCTTTTAACCAGATTCAAGTGTTCAACCATGAGAGCAGAACATGTTTCAGATCTTACCATTTTGCAGACAAAGATCTTGACAGTGATTGGAGAGCTGCTTCACTAGTAAATATAAAATAAAAAGGGTCAAGAAATGCTGCCACTACCACTAGTTGAATTTAAGTTTTATCTCTTTTTTATTTGGGGTTAAGAAATTATGAATGTTGGGGAGAGTTTCATAGAAGCTAGGACAGCTCAAACATATACTTCATCACGATACTCCAACGGAATTTAGTAGGAAACACCCATTTTTCTTATTGCTTTTTTTTTTTTTTTTTTCATTAAACTATTACCCTTTTTGCCAATTCGGTGATTGATTCCCTAATTTGAAAAAAATATTACAATTTACTCTAATTGGTAAATGGCCTAAAAGTCTCTTTGGCCGGGAGTGCGTTTTTTAAAAAATGCAACTTAAAAATGTAGAAATATATGCATTAATTTTAAATTGCGGTGGATGCATTTTAAAAAACGCACAATTTTAAAGGAAAAACTATAATTTTAAAAGACAAATTACAGTTTTACTAAACGCTCAAGTGCATTTTTTAAAATCAGGTTTTGAAATTGCTAATTCTGAAATCGCGGTTGTTGAAACCTTAAATCCAAATGGATGCTAGCTGACCTTCTATATCTTCATTATAATTAATAGCTTTCTATATCTTCATTCGCTTGAGAAAGAAACATTTTCCCCTCACCATTGATTATTTGGTGAGGTAAATAATTCCTCAGATCTTTCTTCTCCATTTCTTTTTCCTCAACCAGCGCCTCTGTCCTCTCAGATCTCACGAACCACATGAAAGTAGCAACACCACGAGAACCACATGGATTAACTAGCAACAGCAGGATTTTCCAAACCAACCAAAACGTATCCTTATTAAAAGGAAAATGACAAACAAATCTTACAGATCTGAGAGGACAGAGACGCTTGTTGAGGAAAAAGAATGGAGAAGAAGATCCAAAGGAATTACAAGATTGACAAGCGCCACAAGTGGGAAATCAACAAATAAATGGGACGTGATAGTGAAAATGAACATTTAATTTGTTTTTACGCATTCTTGTTGATCTAAAGGTTGATTTTCATTACCATGTCATTTCAGTTGTATAGTAATTGAATAACTATATACTAAATAACATTACTCAATAAAAAACATAGGTTAAGGTTTCTTAGAGAGAGCGACACCTATCAATTCAAACAAACTTTATTATTTACAACTCATTCAAACAACAATGTTAGTAAAAAATTGTAAATTTTAAAATTATGAAAGTCAGACAATTGCTTGCATCAAATAGCTTAAAAATAATACCAACTAAAAATGTTGCATTTTTTTTTTCTTCTTCTTATCTTTCCTGAACTCTCTTAAACGAAGGATTGCAACCATTTTGTAATGTGGACACATGGAGGATTTTCTACAAAATGGGACACGTTTCTTGGAACAGTGACTTCTCAACCGACCATAATTGTTTGCTTGGTCCAAGTTGGTCTCCAACAAGTTATTGCAGCACTCCTTAAATTCCTATCCATCTTCAAAGCATCTTCTATCCATCTCTCCTAGCTAGAAAGAAAGAAAGAAAGTATTGATATCAGATTATATAAAATTAAAATGGGCTTTTTAAGGTCTTCCTTGGCTTCCTTTCTTCTTCTGTTTCTTGGGCTATTCGTGGCTGATGCCCAGTTTGTTCCTGCATTGTTCATATTTGGGGACTCTGTTTTTGATGTCGGTAACAATAACAACCTCCACACCCTTATAAAAGCTAACTTCCCTCCTTATGGAAGAGACTTTGTCACTAAACAACCAACCGGGAGGTTCTGCAATGGAAAGCTTGCCGCTGACTTCACTGGTTCATCATTCTCAAACTCCCCAATTCTTTTTTTTTTTGCGAGTCCAATAAAGCTCGAGCTTTCGCTCGCAGGTGTTGCTTAAAAAAATTATTTACAATCAATGGAGTCGTCAAACCTTAAATTTGATGTTTCATGAGACACCAGAGCCAAATAGCTTATCACTCAAGCTAACCTTTTCGGGTTAAAGTTTCTCTCTTAATTATAGCAATGCTTTTTCTATTGGCTCTTTAATGGAGTTCTCTTTTTTTTTTTTTTTTGAAATTACAGCTGAAAGTCTAGGCTTCACTTCTTATCCACAAGCTTATCTTAGCAGAGAAGCCAGCGGAAACAACCTCTTAATTGGTGCAAACTTTGCTTCAGCTGCATCTGGTTATTTTGATGCTACAGCCGACCTATATGTAAATACATTAACAAGATTAAAATTCTAGTTTTTTCTCATATATATATATATATATATATATATGACATATGATGTGATACGATATGATATGTTGTTGTTGATTTTGGTGATCTATATATGTAGCATGCGATCCCATTAAGTAAACAGCTAGAGTACTACAGGGAGTATCAGCGTAGGGTGGTGGAAATTACAGGGAAATCAAATGCTTCAACAATAATATCTGGTGCAATCTACTTTCTTAGTGCTGGGAACAGTGATTTTCTTCAGAACTATTACATTGATCCTCTTCTTCACGCCGCCTATTCTTTTGATCGTTTCTCAGACATTCTCATGCAATCCTATACAAATTTCATTCAGGTCCCCCCTCTCCTCACAGCACGGCCTCCCTTTTGTTTTTTGTTTTGTTTTGTTTTGTTTTTTTTTTATTTTTTATTTTTTGGAAATAAAAACATTAACAAACATTTGTAAGAATTAAGAAAAAAGAAACATTAATTTGTGACAGGGGCTATATGCATTGGGAGCGAGGAGAATTGGAGTGACAACACTACCCCCAATGGGATGCCTGCCAGCAGCTGTGACAATATTTGGGTTGGGTGGGAACGAGTGTGTGGAAAGGTTAAACAATGACGCAATTTCCTTCAATAACAAGCTCAATGCTACATCTCAGAGGTTGCAAAATCACCTTTCTGGTCTCATATTGGTTGTCCTTGATATCTACCAACCTCTTTTCAATCTTGTCACAAATGCTACAGCAAATGGTAAGCATGAGATTGAAAGGTGTTAATTTTTGTTTTTTTGGTGTAAAAGAGTTGTAAATGTAGGCTAAGCGAACAATTTTTCCTAGCTAGGCACCTTAAAAAGGTTACTCGGTCTAAAGACTGGGGACACTCCGACGCCCAAGTCAATATGCGGAGCACATAGGGTCTATGAGAGTGCCTTTGGCTGCATGGTAGCATTAGTGTGTGTACTTTTCGTGGGCTTCCTCAGGCTTTCTTAGCAGTCCACGGGCCGACTATATTTATTATGTAATACTATGATCAATACATATATTGATATATTAATTAATTTTTGATAATATCTGTGGTTACAGGGTTTTTTGAGGCAAGGAGGGCTTGCTGTGGAACAGGGTTGCTAGAGACGGCAATATTATGCAATCCATTATCTGTGGGCACCTGTGCTAATGCATCAGGTTATGTCTTCTGGGACGGTTTCCATCCCTCCGAGGCTGCAAACAACATTATAGCCCAAACTTTGGTCGCAAGTGGCATTTCGCTCATCAGCTAATCAAACACACGCACGCATCTACATACCTCAACATTATTCTGCCTTTATTTCTCTTCAACAGATCGATTTTTCTTAGGGTTGTTTGGTTAATTTATATTTCTTGTGCATGTTTTGTTGTTGTAATATGTTCCCGCAAAAAGAAAAAGAAAAAAAGAAAAAAGAAAATAAAGACTAGCTTGCTTTGATATTGCATCGAGAAATATCTTTTAAAGTTAAATGAGCTTTTTTGGGGAAAAAAATAAACTTTATTTTTAAGTTTTTCTCAAAAATGATTTTTCGGTATTTTTTAGACTAAAAAAGTATATATATATATATATATATATATATATATTACTAAACAGACCAATTTTTTGTTTGGCGTAGCTTTTTATATACTAAAAGTACTGTTTAAAAACTTCTTAACGCAATTCCAAATAGATTCTAACCATAGTACTGACTGAGGCTTTACCCTTGGGCTATGCAAACCCAATTTGAACTCACTGAACAGGTAATTGACAAAAAAAAAAAAGAAGGTCTAACGGGTTTTATATGATCTTCAATTTGGGTTCAACATTCCCAACTTGTCTTAGAACAAATCAAATATATATGGTAAGAAATTAAAATAAAAAATTTTCACTAATTCTTTTTAGTTGTACCTTTGAAAAATCAGTTGGTGGTACGGGAACTCCTTGCACCCATCACGTAATTGAATAATATAAATTAATCAAGCAGCTGAAGTCGATTTCTTGGTTCCCCTCCCATGTTTGGTGGCATGAAGTTGACTATGGATTGTAGCTGTCATGGATCTTGGAAGATGAAGATGGATAACTAGTTTGGCTTTTTGAATAGGTCAACGAAGGTTTAATTATTTTTTATGATTTATTTAATTCTCTTAAACTTTTTATCTTTTTTGCAGTTTCTCTTTAAAGTTCAAAAACTTTTAATTGAGTGTATTGAACTTTAAAAAATTTGCAATCTCAACCCTCCCGTTAAGGTTTGTCAAATGTCGAAACAATGATTATACCCTTGTAAATTTTATGAAATTACAAAATTACCCTTAAGTTACAATGATTTTGTTTTTTTTTTTTGTTTCTGGATTTTTTTTTTTTTTTAAAAAAAACAAAAAAGTGGGGGGAAAAAAAAAAACCTAAGAAAAATACAAGAGTATTTTGAACTTTGGGGGAGACTACAAAACGATGAAGTTTCCCCTTATTTTTATCATGGCAACTTGGGTTGTGACATTCACTCTCAAATTAAATCTTATGTTAGTGAGGGTGACATGTTTTGTCCATTTTCTTATCAATGATTGTAAGCAACTCTTACGTACGTAAAGATTGGCTGGGATACCATGTTTGTCCACATCCGTTATGCACATGCTGATGCGGATGTGCTTCTACCCGTCAAGTTGTTCTTCACCCAGAATTCAAACACAGTTAGAATAAAATGACAATCGTTGTCAGCACAAAGACGTTGGATAGACAATAAATTGGTAGAAGCATTAGGGCTATCTATTTTACATTTGAACTTAGAAATAACAAAAAAAAAAAAAAATACAAACGCCTCATGATGAATTTATCCAAGAAAGTAAAACATATATTAAATGGAGAAATTATTATGTATACTTGTCCCACTTGGTTACAAGCTGCGTTACCAAACTCGACACTGCTTATGCCAAGTGCAATCACTTATAAATAAGAAGATAAATTTACGACTTCTCTCTAGTGAGAGAAGCTTTTCATTCTCTCTAGGTAGGGTACCTAGAAAACTTGCCTCCTTTGTGAGACTTTTTACCACCGGTTGTGTGGTTGTTTGGGGAGGAGGGAAGGTTCTTCCTCTTTCCCTACACCCCCCCCCCCCCCCCCCCCCCCCCAACCCCCCCTCCTTTTTTTTTTTCGACAATTGGTGTTCTCGTGGCTTTCAAGTTTCATTTCCACCCTTTAACACAATGTTTCTTCACCACCTTCCATTGCCCAAGGCCACTTGCCTCCTTCACCATCCAGCTCCCCGCCACTCGCCGCTTGTCGTCCTCCACCCTGCAACCCAGATCTGCCATGGTTCGTAGATGAGTTTTCTTTAAAACTGGATATACTCTCCTTTAGTCAAATCAGGTCTTCACGCGCCAGTCCATTGTCCTCACTAGCCTCTCAGCTCCCCACCGCCACATTCTGCTTCGCCTCTAGCCATTCACGCGTCTCATATGTTGACGTGTGTTCCCCAATCCCTGATCAACGGGCTTCTCTTGCTGCTCCTCCACCTTTTTCACCACCAACATTGCTATTTGTAGGATTATTTTTTGTTGTTTTTCCGTTTTCCGTTTTCCGTTTTCCGTTTGCTGTTTTTGTTTTTTCTTTATTTTCCATGTATTTCCTATTGTTTTGTTTGAGTTTATGGGTTTTATTCTCTCTTTGCTCTTAAGGTTCTTCTTTATTTTTTACGTATTTCCAAATTGATGTGGCAATTTCATATCAAAGCTTGATAAAAGTTAGAGTAATATTATTTGGTAAATTGATATATGATTACCATATCACTGAAATGACGTGTCAATGAAAATTGGTCTTTAATTTTTTAATTTTTTACAAGATTGTATGATAATTGTATAAGAGTCTAAAATATAACACTACTTATCTAAAAGTTAACAGAATTACCACATCAGTATCACGATATAATTGCAAGATAAAAAAATAAAAAAAGACTTTTCCAGTTAAAAAGAAAAAGAAAAAGAATACATAGGTTAATTAAGTGTTTTAGAGAGTAGTAGTTAACATGGTACGCCACCTATCAATTCAAACAAAACTTATTTTTTACAACTCAACCATGTGTGTATATATATATATATATATATATATATATATTATCATTTCTTTACTAAACTTTCTAAAAAAGGACTGCAATCATTTTGTAATGTGGACACAAGAAAGATTTTATAGAAAATTGGCCATGTTTCTTGAAACAGTGACTTCTCAACCGACCATCTTTGTTTGCTTGGTGATTAGTGTGTGTTTGACGGTCCCATCAAGATCAAAGGTTTAAAGGTTGGTCTTCAACCAGTTATATATTGCACTTCCACAGTGGTGGAGCCAGACAATTCATATTGGAGATGCCGCTAAAAGTTTTTTGGCGTCCTAACAATTTTCTCTACCCTAAAAATTTGGTAATTCAAATAATATATGCATCTCAAAAAAAAATATTTATTAAAGTTCATAAATATGTGCTCAAATTGATATATTATAAATGTAACATGTCGCCACTATATCAAAAAGACAAAAATACAAACAAAAAAAGTATCTAGAACTGCACTTTACTGTCTCTTAGAAGTACAAAATCATCAAGTAGCGAATTTAAATTGAAGCTCTCAGCACTTTCCCTTTTAATATGGAGAACTATACTATTTGCAAGAAAATCATCCTCCATTTTATTGCGAAGTCGTATTTTAACAATTTTCATTGCTGAAAATAGTTGTTCAGTAATTGTTGTAAACACTAGAAGAGTCAAAACAAAAACAATTATCCTTTACAAGTCTTCATAATTGGTTGATAAGGTCTTTTTTGTAGATATGTCTTTAGAATTTAGTCTCTATTTAAATTTTTTTTTTTTTTTTCCTTAAGCAAAGATCTATTGGCAGACTTATTACCTTGACATGACTTGGTTAGAATTTGATTGGAACTTATTGAAATCATTGGTGATCTTCATATAATAGTTGGCAATTAAAATTATGTATTTCATACAATTAAAACATGTAACAAAAAATATATATTCATAAGAAAAATAATTTAATTGAACAATCTAAATATAAAAAGTTTAATCATAAAATTTTACAAGCAATTGGTATGAATTATTGAAGGCTTTAAGACCTATACTTAGGGGTTTATTTATTTTAATTTTTTTTAAGTGTAAACGTTAGGCCTTTTTTTTTTTTTTTTTAATCATGTTGTAAAGTGCTGCTATAAGAGTTTAAAAGGTTTGCACCGTTGGAAAGTATTTGGAGTTTGGTCTCTTAACCAAACGTACTGGCCCACTCATGTGTTAAAAGAAAGAAGGTAAGGCAGTGGTCCATTGATGCATTAAGCCCATTGACCGATTGACTTATTGTAAGAAAGAAGCTGCAATAGTCCACAAACAGACAAAAATTTATTTAAACGATGCGTTTAATAAGTGGAATGTTTGTCATCATCTTCTTCCCCTTTTCATATAACCTAAACCTAAAAGTCATAAACACTGAAATTGTTACAGAAAATTTCCAGAGATCCAGCACTGCTTGAGTCGTTTGCCCCTTATGTTTGATGAGCGAGTATCGATCGTAAGTAAGAGAAAATAATTTTATTTTTTGGGGGTGCAGTGTGGAACTCGGGTAGAAAAAAAGCCTAACGTGGCTCCGCCACTGCACTTCCAAGCCTCTACCTCCAAGCTATAACTACCCATCTTCCAAGCCTCCTCTATCTATATCTCCTAGAAATAAAGAAAGAAACAAAGTGTTGATATCAGATTATATATATATATATATATATATATATATATATATAATGAGACTTTCAAGTTCTTTCTTGGCTTCCTTTCTTCTTCTGTTTCTTGGGCTATTTGTGGCTGATGGCCAGCGTGTTCCTGCATTGTTCATATTTGGGGACTCTTTTTTTGATGTCGGTAACAATAACAACCTCGCCACCCTTATAAAAGCTAACTTCCCTCGTTATGGAAAAGACTTTGTTACTAAACAACCAACCGGCAGGTTCTGCAATGGAAAGCTTGCCGCAGACTTCACTGGTCCATTCTCAAACTCCCCAATTTTAAAATTTAAATTTTTTTTTTTTTTTTTTTTTTAAATTTTTTTAAATTTTATTTTATTTTATTTATTTATTATTATTATTATTTTTTTTTTTATGTTTTCTATATATTCTTTTTATAAATTGGGTATCCGGGCAAACCACCCCTTTACATGGTTGGAACCTTAGACCCAATGTTTCATGAAGTACTGGGCCATGTGACTTACCACTCGAATCAACCCCTTCGATTTAAAGATTCTTTATTAATAGTAATGCTTTCTACTGGTTCTTTATTGGAGTTCTCATTTGTGGGGTTTTTTTTTTCTTCTTCTAATTACAGCTGAAAGCCTAGGCTTCACTTCTTATCCACAAGCTTATCTTAGCATAGAACCAGGTGGAAATAACCTCTTGATTGGTGCAAACTTTGCTTCAGCTGCTTCTGGTTATTTTGATGCTACAGCCAGCCTATATGTAAATACATTAACAAGATTAAAATTCTAGCATTTTCTCATTCATATATATTAATATATATGACATGATGTGATATCTGTAGCATGCGATCTCATTAAGTCAATAGCTGGACTACTACAGGGAGTATCGGCGTAGGGTGGTGGAAATTGCAGGGAGATCAAATGCTTCAACAATAACATCTTGTGCAGTCAACTTTCTTAGTGCTGGGAACAATGACTTTCTTCAAAACTATTATGTTGATCCTCTTCTTCAATCCACCTATTTTTTTGATCGCTTCTCCGACATTCTCTTGCATTCATATACAAATTTCATTCAGGTCCCTCAACTCCTCACACCACTTCTCAAACATTGATTACTTATTAACAAACATTCATTAATATTTGTAAGAATTAAGAAAAAATAAAGAAAATTTGTATGCATTAATTGATCAACTAAGAAACATTAATTTGTGACAGGGCCTATATGTCAATTGTACTGAATACCTCTCAATATGAGGGTTGCTCGTATTATATAGAAAATTGTCTAGGTAATTACAGGCTGTATCTCAGCGATTACAGCAATCTAGGGAAACCAATAAGGCAACTAAAATCTATCTATTAATTACAATATACTATAGCTATAATACAAGAACATGCCATAACTAGAAAGACTAATTATGGCTAAATATATATGGACCGTATCTGATTGACATCCCCCCTCAAATTGATGCTGGTCGATCAAGAAGCATCAATTTGCCCACAAGAAACTGATGACGTTGTCATGTCATAGCCTTCGTGAAGACGTCAGCTGTCTGGAGATCAGTGGAAACATGAGGAAGAGAGATAACACGAGTGTCCAAGGCTTCCCGAATAGAATGACAGTCTACCTCAATATGCTTCGTACGTTCATGGTAAACAGGATTAGCAGCTATTTGAATGGCACTAGTATTATCAGCATGAAGAGGAGTAGAATCAGTTTGAGAAAAACCAAGCTCAGCCAAAAGCCCACGAAGCCAGACAATCTCAGAACAAGCAGCAGACATTGCCCGGTATTCGGATTCAGTAGATGATTTAGAAACACGAGCTTGCTTCTTACTCTTCCAAGAAATCAAAGAATCACCAAGAAACATGCACCAACCTGTGACAGACCGCCGAGTGTCAGGACATCCTGCCCAATCCGCATCACTATAAGCAACAAGGCGAAGAGGAGAGCCAGTTGGAAAGAACAACCCACGGCCAGAAGAGCCCCGAAGATATCGAATGATACGCCGAACAGCAGCTAAATGAAGATGGCGGGGAGTTTGCATAAACTGGCTAACCTGCTGGACAGCAAAGGAAATATCGGGCCGAGTAATAGTCAAATAATTCAAGCTGCCTACCAACTGTCGGAACACAGTAGGATCAGAGAGAAGATCACCCTCCTCACTTCGATATTTCACATTAACCTCCATAGGAGTATCCATCGAAGAAGAATCTTGAAGACCAGCTAGACTAATCAAGTCCTGGGTATATTTGTGTTGATTCAAGAATATACTAGAAGAATCAGTGTGCACCTCCAACCCCAAAAAATACGTAAGAGGACCAAGGTCTTTCATATGAAAAGAGTCTTGAAGATTCCGCTTGAGATGTGCAATCAAACTGGAGTCGGTTCCCGTAATAACAATATCATCCACATACACAAGTAAAAGAACAATACCCGTCGAAGTCTTGCAAAGGAACAAAGAAGAATCATATTGGCTTTGGACAAAGGAGAAGCGAAGCAAAGTAGACCTGAATTTTTCAAACCATGCCCGGGGAGCCTGTTTTAAGCTATAGAGAGACTGCTTTAACTTACACACAGCGGCAGATGGAGAAGAAAACAAACCCGAAGGAGGGGTCATGTAAATATCTTCTTTGAGATCACCATGAAGAAAAGCATTTTTGACATCCATCTGGTGAAGTGGCCAGCCTTGGGAGGCGGCAATAGAAATAATTGTACGCACTGTAGTCATCTTCGCGACCGAAGCAAATGTCTCCTCATAGTCTACCCCATATTCTTCCCTGTTCCCAAGAGCAACTAAGCGGGCCTTATACCAATCCAGAGTCCCATCAGAGCGAAGCTTAATCGAGTAAACCCATTTACAACCAATGGCTTTAACATGAGAGGGGCAAGGAACCATGTCCAATGTATGATTGTCCTGGAGAGCCCGAAGTTCCTCATCCATCGCTTTCCGCCAACATTCATATTTAACAGCCTCGGAAAAACATGTAGGGATGGAAATAGAAGATAAAGTAGTAGTAAATGAAGTGTGGGGAAAACCATACCTATCAGGAGGACGTGATACCCTAGCAGATCGGCGAGGACCAAACTCATGAACTGTCTCAGATGGCGGATCAATCGGAGGAGTTGTCGGAACAGTTTCAGATGAAGGGTCAGTCTCGGGAAGGGGCAAAGTTGGTAGACGTCGAGTATACACAATTCCAAGTTTGAACCGCTCAGGCAAAAGAGGCAATTCATCAAAACAAGGTAGAATACTAATCTCAGGCAATGATTCAACATGTGTAGAAAAGAAACATTGATGCTCAAAGAACACAACATTACGAGAGATACGAAATTTGTCCAAACAAGGATCATAACAAACATAACCTTTGTGAGAAACACTATAACCCATAAAGGCACATTTAACAGATTGAGCGGAAAGTTTGTGACGTTCATGAGCAGGTAAATGAACAAAACAAACATATCCAAAAGTATGCAGATTAAGATAGCTAGGATGCTGATGATACAAACGATAATAAGGAGAATCAAAATGCAAGACCTGAGAGGGCAGTCGATTAATTAAGTAAACTGCAGTAGATAATGCCTCAACCCAGAATTTAGAAGGAACATAGGACTCAAGTAATAAAGTACGAACAACATCCAAGAGATGACGGTTCTTTCGTTCCGCCACCCCATTTTGCTGAGGAGTATAAGGACAAGAGCCCTGAGCGACAATTCCTTTGTGGCGTAAGAAATCATGAAACTTGTGGGACATGTATTCTCCACCAGAATCAGACCTCAAAATCTTAATGCCTGTAGAAAATTGATTCTCAATATATGCTACAAAGGTCTGAAAAACAGACAGACCCTCAGATTTGGCCCGAAGAAAATAGACCCAAGTATATCGACTGAAATCATCTATGAATGTTACAAAATATTTATATCGAGCATGAGAAATGACAGGAGAAATGCCCCATAGATCACTATGCACAACATCAAAGCATTTTGTAGCACGACTACCATGAGAAGAAAACGAAAGAGTTTTACTCTTACCAAGTTTGCATACAGAACAATCAAATGACAAATTTTGAGAAACTCGTTCTTTATTGCCTAACACACCAGAATTTAACATATGAGACAGAATAACAGAATTTGGATGACCCAAACGTTTGTGCCATACTTCGTTTGGAGTGTTAACTGTCCTACAAGCCAAAGATAAACAACTAGGAATTGAAAAGTGCAGTGGAAATAGTCTGCCAACTTTAGGCCCCTTCGCGAGTATCTTCCCCGACACCTAATCCTGCACAAGACAACCATCACCAGAGAAATGGACATCACAGTTTTTTTCAACTAACTGGCCAACTGAAATAAGACTATTAGAAAGGCCAGGAGAGACATAAACATCTCTGAATGAAGGATTAATATCTCCTACTTCATTAATAGCTAAATGACTCCCATTAGCTACTTGAATATGAGATGAACCATGATATGGACGAACATTGCAAAGAGTATCAGACGATCTGGTCATATGATTGGATGCTGCAGAATCAATAAGCCAAGACTTAGACGAAATAGTACCATTACCTTGGAGCCCTAAGGTAGAGAAGGCTGACATAATCATCTGCTTGACCATTTCAGGAGTAAGAACAGCTGATCCGGTCGCAGAAGAAGAGGCTGAGGACATCAATGGAGCAGAAGAGGTGTTTACTGCAGCCTGATAGGCAGTAGCTTGACGATTCTGAGGCCGAGTGGGACATTCTTTGATAAAGTGGCCCGGTTTCTTACAGTAATTGCAAGATTTCTTTACACAATTGGCGGCAATATGACCATACTCCTTACAGCTGAAACACTGGACCTTGCGCATATCCTTACCCTTCCCTTTCCCATAGGCTGCATAGGCTATTGGATTTGGGTTGGAATCATGCTGGAACGTAGCCTGCGTGAGAAGACGCTGCTCCTCACGGAGTAATTCTCCAAAACAAACATCCAAAGATGGCGAAAGATCCCGATTCATTAAATTTGAGCGAGTAACCTCAAATTTAGGGCGTAATTTCATCAGCAATTGATTTCTCTTGCTTTGTTCATGAACAGCCTGAACAGCAGAGAGAGATGCAGCAGGTACCTTTGTATACACCATATCAGAAAATTCTCCCCACAAATTCTGAAAACCAGAAAAATACTCCGGAATGGAGAGATTGCCTTGAGTGTAATTAGCAATCTCATATTCCAGCTGAAAATGGCGTGCGGTATTGTCCTGGTGATAAACCTTCAGCAAATACTCCCACATAGTCTTCGCAGTCTTATAGGGCCTCAGATTGAGCACAATAAGAGGATCAACAGACCCTAAGATCCAAGACATCACACGTGCATCCTTGACCTTCCACTTAGCTAAATCCTTAGATTCCGTAGGAGCTGGATCACTACCGTCAATATGGCCCCACAACTCTTTTCCCGTAACAAATAATTGAAATTGGAATTCCCAAGCAGAATAATTTTTTCCAGTAAAACGGACCCCAAAAGTCTCGCTAGAAGACATAATGAAATCAAAAAATTAGAAATTAGACAACCTGATAAAGAAGTAGCAGGCCCACCAGATCTGTTGGACAGCAAGCCCAAGTCCACTCAAGTCAAACAGCAATCTGTAACCCTGAACAGCAACAAAGCCCAAGCCCAGCAAGCCCAAAGTTACCAGCAACTCAGCAAGTCTAAGCCCAGCAATCAGCAAGTCCAAACCAATCAGCCCAGCAAATCCAAGCCCAACAACACCCAAGCCTAAAAACACAATTTCAGCAACTCAAATCAACAGCACCACAAGCAGAATCCCGACAGCCCAACTCACCGGAAACTCCACGCTCACCGCACCACGCCGACAACCCAAATCTCTGATAGCCCAACTCGCCGGAAACACCACGCCGACTGCACCACACCGACAGCCCAAGTCGCCGATAACACCACGTCGACAACACACGTAGCGCAGAATCTGCCGACAACCACCACAGATCGCCGGGAACGCTCCAAGACTGCACAGAACCTGCCGACAACCACCACAGACCTTGCCGATAGCCACCACAGATCACCGGGAACGCTCCAAGACTGCACAGAACCTGCCGACGACCACCACAGACCTTGGCGACAGCCACCAAGGGTCCTCTACAAACCAAGAAACTGCCGAACAGCAGTTTAGAACCCACCAGAATGATCGACAACTCCCCTAAAATTATCGACCGCCACAAAAACAACGACCCAGTCCCAACCCAAGCTTGACAATTCCTACGGCCCTCAACAGGTAACTGAAAACAACCCTAATTTAGATGATGGCTCTGATACCATGTCAATTGTACTGAATACCTCTCAATGTGAGGGTTGCTCGTATTATATAGAAAATTGTCTAGGTAATTACAGGCTGTATCTCAGCGATTACAACAATCTAGGGAAACCAATAAGGCAACTAAAATCTATCTATTAATTACAATATACTATAGCTATAATACAAGAACATGCCATAACTAGAAAGACTAATTATGGCTAAATATATATGGACCGTATCTGATTGACACTATATGCATTGGGAGCGAGGAGAATTGGAGTGACAACACTTCCCCCAATGGGATGCCTGACAGCAACCATGACATTATATGGGTTGGGTGCGAATGAGTGTGTGGAAAGGTTAAACAACGATGCAGTTTCCTTCAATAAGAAGCTTAATGCCACATCTAAGAGGCTGTAAAATCGCCATTCTGGTCTCATATTGGTTGTCCTTGATATCTACCAACCTCTTTTAAATCTTTCCACAAATGCTATAGCAAATGGTACGTAAGCATGAGATTGAAAGGTGTTAAATTTGTTTTGTTTTGTTTTGGTTTTTTTTGTTTTTTTCTCAGACGCATATTAGTAAGTTGAAAAAGTACACTAGGTAAACAATTTCTCCTAGACACCTAAAGGAAAGTGACTCGTCATTTAGCTCATCGAACCTCTACTATGAGACCAAACTCATTGTATATATAGTGTTGATACATGGGCTACCCATAGTGACCTCAAGCCACTTTCTAGGAAGGGTCGTCAAAAGGTTAGCCGGTCTAAAGACCATAGACACTCCGACACTCATGTCGGTAAAAGCCCTTATAATTTATTAGAGAGAGTAAAGACAGATAAAATAGACTAAAGATCTGTTGGGGATTGCGTTAGAAAGCTTAAAAAGTACTTTTAGCACCTAAAAAGTTATACCAAACAAAAGCTGGCATGTTTGGTAAAAAATTCCAAAAATACTTCTTTGCCTTTTTTATTCTAAAAATGGCCAAAAGGTACTTTTTGGCAAAAACTTAAAAATGAAACTTTTTCCAAAACTCGTTTTTTAACTTAAAAACTCTATTTCTCAAACATAATCTTAGACATACTATAAGAGTGTGTATATTATGAGCGAGGCAATCGCATGGTAGTGTCAATGCATGTACTTTTCGTGGGCTTTCTTAGTAGTCGGGCGGTATTTATTATGTAGTATGGTCCTCCATATATATATATATATATATATATATATATATATATATATATATATATATATATATATTGTATTTTTCGTGGGCTTTCTTAGCAGTCGGGCGGTATTTATTATGTAGTATGGTCCTCCATATATATATATATATATATATATATATATATATATATTTATTAATTAATTTTTCATAATATGTGTGGTTTCAGGGTTTTTGGAGGCAAAGAGGGCTTGCTGTGCATCAGGCTAGCAACGGCAATGTTATGCAATTCATATTTGTTGATGCACAGTTTTCTGATGATGACGCAGCACACATTACCAAGTCGTGTCCTCACGTTGGAGGAGGAAATGGGCTGCAAACAGCAGATAGAACAAACAGAAGGATCAAAGCAACCGGTGGTGTTCCGTTGGGGAAGCTCCGATGCCTAAGTCAGTTTGAAAGAGAAGAAATAATAGCAACAAAAACTAGAGAGCAAGGTTGCAATTACCTCGGACTTCTAGTATGACTTTCATTTTATAGATCTCGAGTAGCTGTAGTCCCGTAACCGACGGCTCCTATATCCCTGAGTATTTGCTGTGCAGTTACTGGTGAAGGATATTGGTTGTTTTGGCGTTCCCTTTTCTTTAGGGATTTGAATTTATGGGTAAGTAACCTCATCTAAATGAATAGATTTCAAATAACCGAGTTGTCCTTGGATAAGGGTATGTGTATTGATACGTTGACAGCTAGTCCATGTGGATAGCTTTTGCAAATGTGGGATAAGATTACCCGTTTAAATTGAATACATAGATATCTGTATTTATGAAATGACCGACCTACCCTCGGCACTTGACTATTTTGCCCCCGATGAGTTGGGCTTCGGACTGGACGTCCGAGACCTTATCGGGTTAAGTTGTCCGAGGCCTTTTGGGGTCTTATTGGTTCATGGGTCGGGTCTATGATCCATTGGGCCATATGAGGCTTATCCATGACCCAACAGTTACCCTCCAATTTTCTGCTTTGAATAACCATGGAAATTTTGTGTTTTTCAAAAAATGGATCGGCCTTTCGAGGCCCGACTCTTTGCTAGTAGAATGTCCGAGACCTTCAAGGCGGGAAGTTCGCATTTCAAATTTCGGTGGGAAATTTCCCTCCAAAATTTTTGCTGAGATGGTTGGTATGACCGAGGACCCGTCGGTTCCTCCACGTGTCGATGCCTGTGTGGATGTTCTTTCGGCTGTCTGTTGTTAGCTGTTACGCGTGATTTGTAGAGGCGTGCTTTTCTCGGTGCATTTATTGCGCATGTTTTCGAGGCGTTTCTAGGGCTATGCGTCCTCATCTCCTCTGCTTCTCTAACCGATGCTGACCGTTGATTCGACCCACTAAGGCTATAAAAGGGGGGCCTTATTCTTACCTTACCACTTTGCAAAAAAATTCTCCTTTCTCAAACCTCTTATTTACTAGATCCATATCCGACTATGTCTCAAGACAAAGGATCAGACTCAGACGGTGGTTTGGGTAAGACCTACCCAGCCTTATGGAGGCCGGATCTGACTAAAGAAGATGAGTGCAGAATCGTTTTAGATTGTTACATCCCTAAATCGGTGAAGCTCCGTTTTGATGATGAGAGGAAAGGCGCAATAGTAGACACCGAAAATCACGAAGTCTGTCTATATGAGGCTATGTTCTGAGCAGGCCTCAAGTTACCCTTTCCAAGGGTTGTTTGTGAGCTCCTGGGCCGTAGGAAAGTGGCTCCGCACCAATAGGTTCCTAACGCTTGGAGGGTGTTCTTTGCTTGTGTCGCCGTATGGCCCATGGCTCTCGCTAAAGAGCACCATCTCACTACCTCGGAATTCTTATGGATGTACAGAATCCAAAAGAATCCTAATTGTGATGGTTTGTATAACTTTCAGACGAGGAGAAGGAAGTTCATCCAGATGGACAAGACCTTCACAAGCAACCGTGGATGGAAGAAGAAGTATTTCTTCGCGCAAAGGCAATGGGAATTTGCTTCTTGGGAGAAGGTAGAAGAACCGAGATTACCTCAGGAAACGACCATCCCTTTCCTGAACCTCCAATAAGGAAATCTGTCTATCTGAGGAGGAGATGGTCCATGTAAACAAGGTATTGGCCTGGGCTCAAACACATGAACAGGGTGTGACCTATAAGAAGTTGGCCACAACGACCAGGTTGAACGACCTACAAACAAGGTTTGTACACCACCAATGGTGGCTTTGGGGGATCGAGGAAGAGCCAGTTCCGGCAGTTGTAGATTTAAGCCCTCCGGCAACCAACACCCAAGCCGCGACCCCCCGAAAGCCTATAATGGACAAGGGCAAGGGAAAGGTGGGCGAGCCTCGGGCAAAAATGGTTTTGAAGCTGCTTGACGAGCCCGAATTACCCGAAGTCCCTCAACTGAAAAGGAGGAGACTGGTGAAGGGCAAGGAACCCGCTGCTCAAGTTGACAAGGGGAAATCCCTCTTCACCGATTTCTTAGTTGCGCGGAGGAGAGTTAATCTAGAGCCGACTGCGGCTCTAGTAACTGCATACGAGGCTCTTCTTGCTGATAACCCCATTGCTGCCACTCCCTTGGTGGCAACTCCGATGAACCCTTCTGGTGTTGCTCCAAGTACTGCCATCCCCATGGAGTCGGCATCTCTCGTGCACTCAGGTCCCAATATTCAACAACTTTTAAGGGAGGCAGATCAATTCTTGGACTGGACTCGGATAGCTCGGTTGGAATGGAGCTTTTCGAAAGCCGTATGGAGGCACTAGAGTTCATCGCCGGCCGCCGCAACCAGAGGTCGCCAGAATTCACTAGCGGTTTCCCGCCGCCATCACCAATTTTCCCTACAAGCCAAACGCCAAAAATTGTTTTAAGCTAAAATCTTTTTTATTTTATTTTTCCAAAAAATCATTTCGATAAACAAATAATATTTTAGGTCGAAACGAACAGAGCCTAAGAGACTAAACTTTATTTTTTTGGGATGAATTAAGAGACATAACCCATTGTATGATGATTGTTTAATTTATCATAAATGTGGGTGGTTATAGGGTTTGTTGAGTCAAGTAAGGCTTGCTGTGGAATAGGTTTGCTAGAAACGTAAATACTATGCAATCCGTTCTCTGTGGGGACGTGTGCTAATGCATCTGAGTACGTCTTCTGGGATGGTTTCCATCCATCGGAGGTTGCGAACAGCTTTGTCGCCCATGATTTGTTCACAAGAGGCAGTGTGCTCTACAGCTGATCCAATTAATTTCTTTAGTAGTAAGGGCAGACAGCTCCAAACTGCAAAAGATATAGAATAGTCAAGAATCAAACATTCAGCGAACAACCAATTATCAAAACATTATCTGAAAAGGGTGAAATGAAACAACACTACAAAAAATTACAATTATCCTATACCTATATAATATACCCGTATTTTACGATTTTCAGGAAGCTAAAATGTACCTCAACTTTGTCAGGGAGTTTGACCATGTCACAAGCCAGTCTAAAAAGTTCCTTATTTTAACAGTTTCCTCGAGAATAACCATCTATAGCAGAAAGAGCTTCAATTGCACGAAGGACTACATCAAGAATTGGGTACCTGAAATTGTATGAAAGTGAAGAACAAGTGCAGGAAAGAAATTACTGTTAGAATAAATCAATAATAAATATGTTCTTTCTCCATAGCATGTATAAATAAATCTAACAATGTCATACCTTCAATATTCTCATGACAAGCTTTCCATATCTACCTTCATGAATCCCCTGTAGATGTCCAAACATGTAGAAGAAAACTGTGTTTTGTGTGTGGAGGGAGACTATTACTCTCAACCCTAATTTTCATATAATGACCTAATGAAGCCTAATGGGCAAACTTCACTTATATATAGGGTGAGAGTAAATGGCTTCCACATACGTCGACAAAATTGGCCCATCCCATTATGGGCCCAAAACAAAACAAATGACTATGCTAGTCCACTCAAAAGTAATAAATACAACAATCTCCCACTTTGACAGCATAAGTCATTTAACCACAAGATAAGTATAAATAAGCATTCTAAACACACAACCTGATCGAAATGTATTTGCAAGTAACAAGTTAGAAAACATCGATAGAATGCATGTCATATAAACGTACTTACAATCACGTGACCAAGGAAAATAGAATGCAAGTGTAAGACACAAATACCACAAATAGTGATCACTATATTTTCAAATGAAGCCCACTGAGACTAATACACAATGTCTCATATCACAACACCAGTGCCATAGTTAACACAAATGCGCGTAGAACTATATATGGCAACACAAAAAAATACTCAGGCACATAACTCGACCTAACTTAATAGAACAAAAGTCTCCAAAAACCCCATATGAGTCGCATGCTCCTGAAGCACTATAGGAGCCAAAACCCTTGGTTAGTGGGTCCGCCAACATATGTTCTGTGGGAGTATGCACTACACGAATGTGAGATTCATCTAACTTTCTCTCTAACAAACATATATTTTTATGTCAATATGCTTGTATCGTAAGGAGTTCCTAGTGTTTCGAGAGAAATAAAATTGCTGTAGAATTAACACAAAATATCTCTAATGGCATCACAATGGCTTCTAGAATACCTAGCTCTGAGACAAAAGTCTGCAGTCATGTATTCCGACACGTAGTCTCACAATAAACTACACATTATGTCTCCATAGTTGAGGAAGCTATAAGTATTTGTATGACACTTTTCCACGAAAGAGCTCATCCCACCATCACAAATACACAACTTGGACAACCAAAATAGTTGGCATCACAATATCCATCTACATTAAGAATGTCGGATTACCGTTATGTTAGCACAAAGTCCCTAGCACCCCCACAAGTACCTTAGTACTTTCTTTGCAGCTTTCCAGTGACTCAAGTATTTTCCAAGTACACCGATAATATAATCATATGATGTTATGTACATACTTAAGTGCACATCAAGCTATACACAATTGACTCAATTAATATGATTGCTTGAGGCAATTGAGACTTAGAAGCTATTACATTTTCATAATATGTGTCTTTCCAAGAGAGATATGCCAAGATCGTTAGGATTGACAATGTCACAATAAATGTATGATGCATATAAAAAAAAAAACAGAAACATGTGCTCATAAATATCCTCATTCACCAAAGAAAAAGATTTTTATCTTACACACATGCTAGAGTTCAAAATAAACATTGCACTCTAACACAATATTTCTATCTCAAGTTCATGCTAGAGCCTCTAACACATAATGACTTTTACGCACTATTTTATGTCAAATCCATGCTAGAATCTGCAACACACAATTGACTCTTACACATTATTTTTATCTCTAGTTCATGCTAGAGTTTCTATCACATAATGAACTCTTACGCATTATTTTTATCTCAAGTTCATACTAGAGTCTCTAACACATAATGAACTCTTAGGCACTATTTTTTCATGTCAAATTCTTGCTAGAGTCTGTAACACAAAATGAACTCTTACACATTATTTTTTATTATCTCAAGTTCATTCTAGATTCTCAAACACATAATGAACTCTTACGCACTATTTTTTCATATCAAATTCATGCTAGAGTCGGTAACACACAATTGACTTTTACGCATTATTTTTATCTCAACTCTATGTTAGAGTCTATAGTACATAACGGACGCTTACGCATTATTTTTGTCAAATTCTTTGCTAGTGTCCGCAATGCAAAATGGACTCCTATGCATGATAAAACAAAATAATTAAATACAAAGACTTAAATGACCCGCTATCGAGAGGATAAGACTGGGCAACCAAGTGCAAAGTTTCTAACCATTTTCTTCATCGTCCCAAACATTCTACTATATAATAATTTACCGATAGGGCAAAGTTATTATCCGTTTAGACTTTGGTATAATTATTACGATTGACAAAATAATAACCCTAAATTTATTTATTTATTTAATTCGAATAATATCCGATAAAACCCAATAATTTGTCATGGTTAGTCTCACGATAGGCAAGTACGTAACCACTCAAAATCATTCATTTTGATGTACAACAACATTATTCACATTGAACCAGCAAATCCCAATAATTTATCATGATTGGTCCCACGATAGGCAGGTACATAACCATTCAATCATCGGTTTTGGTGTACAAAAAAATTATGTACGTTTAACCAAAAGTTCATTTATCTCTAAGTGAATATCATTATACATGCAAGTAGTTCAACTTCTATTGGAAGATAACAGAAAATCACAAATATTACCTCCAGACATAATTAAAATGAACAATAGACATAGGTTGTATATTTCGTTTAAAAAACTTTTCTTATGGAAAAGAAATCCATTTATAAGTCTCACTTAGTCCAAATATTTTCACATAACTCATTAAAATGATTACCAAGTACACCTTTACAACAATAAAGACACAACATATTAAAAATTACTTGATAATCATTATAAAATATTATGGACAAATTGGATTTTGTTCCTTTAAATAAGAATTTTATATTCAAAAATACTCTCTAGATTTACCCCAAGATATATATTTCAAACAAACTAGCGATTTAACCAATAGACACTAAAATAGAATTCAATCAAAATAACACAAAATTGTGGTAAGCACCAAATTACACAACATGCACGGCATCACTGAATTACAATCAGGGCAATAATGCATCATGTATTAAACATGCCGATGCTCTCAAGGTTCGCAAAACCCTTTATTGAATTAACAATAAAATTCAACAATTTATTGCAGTTATCCCGCAATAGGTGAGAGCATAACTGGTCAAAATCATCAATTTTATACGTAACATAATTATTCATTCACAAAAAAAACATTTATTGAATTTACGATTTATCGTAGCTTGTCCCACAATAGGTGGGAACATAACCGGTCAAAATCATTGATTTTATATACAATACAATTATTCATATTACACAAAATTCCTTAATCTCAATAGGAATGTATATAAATTCACATAGAAATCTTGAAAGGAATGCATAAAATTTCACAAGCAACAATACATGCACCCTTTATTTATTTATTATATCACATGCCTTAAAATCAGTATTTGTTCATAACCAAATATTTTAGAATCACAAATACGATGGAACAATGTATGCAAAACAATATTTTATACAAAATAAGCTGATATTAACATTTGTTTTCTTCAATATAATACTTACCCATTTCTTTTCATTTCTCAATGTGAGACATAATACTCACACATGAATTTACAACAAATCTCCCCCTCACGTGTGAGTTTCTTTTACATTGGCTCAACTCTCTCTTATATGTGAGTCATTTTACAAATCATAGAGTGTCATGTATACAAGAGTTATACCAATGGCATTTTATCAAATAATGGGCTGGAACCAAAGTTTTATGAGAAAATATATATATAACTCACTACTCCCATAAGATGACATATCTCCAAGAAATAATACTGAAAATTTCTTGGGTCAAAAAAATGCTTGTTGCCCATGACAAATGAAATAAAAATTTGGATTATATGCTCCACACTTAACACCCGCTCACGTGTTGGTTCAAACTCCCTTTTAATAGGAGAGGCACAACAAATAGAATATTTAATTTAAATGGGACGAATTAAAGGAGTCAATGTTCGATTTCAGGACCTTTGACTTTAGGGGTGTCAATGCGGGCGGTTAAAAACCGCCCGCTAACCGCTAACCGTTTAACCGTATTAATTGCTAACCGCCTAACCGCTATAACCGCCTAGCGGTTAGTGGTTATTCGGTTTACTAACCGTAACCGCTAACTGCTAACCGCCTTTTTATATAATATATTTTTATAATTATAATTATAAAAATATTTATACATATAATACAATCATTTGATCATTAAATCACAATTTTTTTTAAAAAATAATTAAATCGCAATTTGAGTATTAATATATTATCACTATAATTTATATGATTATATCATATGATCAATTGATCATTAAATCATTTGATTATATAATAACAAATTATACATATATAATATGACATAACTCATAAGTATACCAATTCATACTAATACAATAATTAAATATCTAGAGACTTATTTCCAATGTATGTTATAAACTTATAAGTCTATATATGTTATAAGTCTATATAAGTCTACAAATGCATATGAATAATATAAATGTATAATATCAATACTTAATCATATGATTCCATGACAATTCAAATACTTTATTCAAGACTTCAAATGAATCATATTATTAATGTACAATAATGATATGATTCGTATAATATCAAATTAAGTAATTGACATTTGATTAAATAATGACCAATTAATGTGTTACTTATAAACACAATTTAAGTATTAATGTATTATCATTATATATTGTGACAATTGTCTGAATTCTGAACTTTTTTTTATATGTTGTGTTGAATTTTTTTTTTTCATATGTTGTTTTTTTTTTTTTTTTTTTTAAAAAAACAAAGTTAGCCGGTTATGATTTAATATTTAAGGAATTTTTTTTAAAGTACAAGTAAATGTAAATTTTGGGTCAAATATTTTTGATTTTTCAATATGGGCTCTTTTTATAGCAATTGGGCCCAAGAAGACAATAAAAATACCAAAAAAAAAAAAAAAAGAAGGTAAAAAAAAGCCCTAAAACACCCAAAAAAAGTCCAATTTTGAAAAAGCAGTTAGCAGGCCCTTATCTATTTCACTAACTGCTAACCGGCGGTTAACCGCTAACCGTTAACCGCTAGGTGGTTAGCGGTTGCGGTTAGTGAAATCTACTAACCGCTAAGGCGGTTATGGTTAGCGGTTATTGCCAATAACCGCTAACCGTAACCGCCTTGACACCCCTATTTGACTCTGATACTATTGACTATCTTAGACAACAACCAAAACATTAGCCAAATTCTAAGATTTGAATGCTCATCCATTCTTCAATCTTGACTTTAAATTTGAACATCATGATTTATATATCGTCATTTAATCTAGATTGGAATAGATTTTTGAAAATTTACATTGTAAAAGATTTATGAAACCATTGGAATAGATTTTTGAAAATTTACATTGTAAAAGATTTATGAAACCATAGGATAAAGATACGATGTAATTTAATTAATTAATTAATTTTTTTTTTAAAAAATCCAAACAAATTTGATCTTTTAAGCTCATTTATCTTGGTAAGAAGAAACTAATTCATTCTTCAATCTGGAATTGAGCAGATTTTTGAAAATCTATCTTGTAACAAATTTATGAAACGTTAGGATAATGATACATTAATGTAATTTAAATTTATAAAAAACAAATTTGAGATACTAACAAATTTGATCTTCTACTAAATACTTTTTTATGTTTTGTTGTAAATGCTGACTACGTGAACGTATGCCAGTGTGTTGATATTTTTTACAAGGAGAAACTACCGTATATTCCTTGAAGTATCCACACATTTGCATTTTGGCCCCCAATATTTTAAAATTGATAAATGACACCCATAATGTATTTGACGTTGGCAAAAAATACCATGTGTCAATCAAATTCGTCTATTTGGACAAAAACCAAGTCACGTGCGTGGCGTGCGACATTTTTCAACAAACAATTTCAAAAATGCCCTCGGGGTAAAGTGCCAACATAAATGACTCCAGGGTAAAGTGTAAATAAAACATAAACATTAAGAAAATAAAAAAATAAAAATAAAAATAAAAAACCTAAAACTTACACAAAAATAAAAAATAAAAAGAATGTGGGTGTGGCCGAGCCATTTGGGATGGCTCGGCTACCCCATTCGGTATATATGGGGTACCAAATGACCATGTGTCACTTGGGGTGGTCTGACCACCCCAATATGCCCAAATGGGGGTGGCCGAAACCACCCCAAGTGGGTTTAGGAGCCACCCTCATTTGGCCGGTCTAGGGTCTTTGCCCAAAGCGGCCATCCGCCCTCCCTTCCCTTTTTTTATTTATTTATTTTTTTTAATATAAACTTTTCGTTTGAAGTTTTAGGTTTAATTTAGTTTAGTTTATTTTTTATTTTTTGGTTTTTTCTTTTTTTTACTTTGTATATAAACTTCTTGATAACCAGAAACTCATCCATTCTTCAATCTTGAGTTTAAATTTGAACTTGATAATTTTTCGCTATTTGATGCTTCTTGAATATCTTGTGCATCATTTGAAGATTTTTGAAAATTTATCTTCAACAGATTTTTACCAAATATTTTCCATCTGGATTGTCTAGAACAACTTCTTTTTAAAAATAATAAACTCTGTCAATTTCGAAATCTTATATTTGAACAAATAGATTTTTGAAACCACAACATAATGAAACGATATAATTAATTAATTTTTTTTTTTAAAAAAATATGACTTGCTAACTAATTTGATCTTCTAATTAAGTGATGAGTACTTCTCAACCAACCATCTTTGTGTGCTTGGGGATTATTGTGTGTTTGAGGAACAATGACGACTTCTCAACCAATCATCTTTGTATGCTTGGTGATTAGTGTGTGTTTGATGAAACCAAGATCAAAGGTTTAAAGGTTGGTCTCCAGCCATTTATTACATTTAATACTGTTCAAAGATTGTTTCTCAACCAACCATCTTTTTTTTTGCTTGGTGATTAGTGTGTGTTTGAGGTCTCCAGCCATTTATTACATTTAATACTGTTCAAAGATTGCTTCTCAACCAACCATCTTTTTTTTTTGCTTGGTGATTAGTGTGTGTTTGAGAAACCCAAGATCAAAGCTTTAAATTTTGGTCTCCAGCCAGTTATTCCCTAACACACTATTGTTGATATCAGATAATATATATTATAATTATAATGGCTCTTTCAAGATCTTTCTTGGCTTCCTTTCATTATTTCTTGCACTATTTGTGGCCAATGGGCTTCCGGCAATGTTCCTATTTGGGGAATCTGGCTTTGATGTGGGTAACAATAACGACCTGTTCACCTTTATAAAGTCTAACTTCCCTCCTTATGGAAGAGACTTTTGTTGGGTCAAATTTCGGCTTATTTGGGCCCAGTTCTAATTTACCGGCCCATTCCCCATACTCGGTCATTTATTTACTGTTCAAAACAAACTCATGTTCAGTAGAGCAGCTTTATATTTGGTTGTATTATTAACACTCGGCCATCAAGCTCGGCAAACCGAGCTCGAGGCAGGTATCGAGTATTATTCTCGGAAATATTAGAATGTCAGAAATAAATATCTTGTTCTAGTATATTGTCGACACGTGGACCTCGGTAAATCCACAGTGTTAGATGAATAGGAGCAAGTTCGATGCCTATAAAAGGGGGGTTCCACTCTCATTATTTCGGTAACTCCTTTTCACCCTTTGAAACTGAATACTTTGCTTATCATTTCTCTGATCCATAATCTTCAAGTTCATTTTTCTCTTAAACACCGTGGCTAACTTAGGCATCGGAGCTCCCTCTGGCAGGACAATGCTGGTAGCTTTGATCCCTTTTTCTTGTCTTTTATTCTCAGCTCAACGTTCGGTTATCAAATATTGTGCTGGCTCCTTTTCCACGTCATCATTCGGAAAACTGCTTCAACAGTTTGGCGCCGTCTGTGGGAACACGATTTTTATTGCTTCTTACTAACTTTCATATTCCGATATGGTGAACACACCTCCACACCCTGGCACATCTCCTCATATTATCCCAACCATCCAGTCAGATATACCTGGAACCTCACATGATCCAAATCCCCAAACAGCAGTCATGGCGGACTTTATGAAGCGGATAGCCGAATCTGTTCAAGCTATGAGGAAGCAGAATGAAGAGATCGTCTCTAGGTTGCCTCCTAGAGAAGATTCAGCACAGAAGAGAAGACGAGAAGAGTCCCACAGGAATCCACCACCATCAGCCCGACATCAGTCAACCCAACTAGACGCTGAAAGTTCAATACAAGGCAATCCTCATACTGTTCGGGCCAAGGCTAACTCCCACCGACAAGAGCTCTCCAAGCATTCGCAGCTCGGTGGGAAATCGCGCCATGGCGAGTCCAGTCACGCCAAAACCCATCATGGCAATTCCAAGTATAGCCATTCCCGCCATGTTTGGTCGCATCTCGATAAACCTGTTGAGGTTGCTGTGCATAAAGATGTTAAAGATCTCCAGCAGAAATTTGAGAAGATGGCTTTCTTAATTGAAAATAGAGAAAATTGGTCTACTACCAAGGATCTAATGCAATACACTAACCTACCTTTTACTGACCGAGTAATGAGGTTCCCTATGCCTGGTAGTTTTAAGGTTCCTCGGATTGGCGAGTATGATGGAAGCGGAGATCCTTCTGACCATATGGAGAGTTTCCGAGCTCATATTATCCTTCATGAAACTCTTGACGAAATCGCTTGTCGAGCTTTCCCTTTGACTTTGAAGGGAGTTGCAAAGGAGTGGTTCAGAAGTCTGAGCCCTAAATCTGTTGATAGTTTCGATTATCTTGGACGGCAGTTCCTAGGTCAATTTCTTGCCGCTAGAAGAAGAAAGAAGAACCCTACATATTTATTATCTCTCATGCAGGAAAAAGACGAATCTTTGAAAGATTATTTGTCGCGATTCAATCGGGAGAAGTTAACAGTGGAGAGTACTGACGAGCAAACCATTCTATTAGCATTGATGCACGGTATAAAGACTGAAGGACCTTTGATGGCCGAGTTGTCCAAAAGGCCAAAGACGGGAACTTTGCGACAATTCAACAGCAAGGTCGAGGAATTCATCAACCAGGAAGAGACTATCTCGGTGTTGCTGAAATCTAAAGCTGCTGAGAGAAAGTCTGCTGCTGATCCAGTCGTAATGAAACCAAGAGTTATAATCGAAAAGAAGAAGAAGGACGGCCAAAATCTTAAAATTCAGGATAAGAAGGTCGGTCTGCTGCTTCGTCCGAACCAGCATCAACAATATGTGGGATGGATACCCTTGAATACAACTGTTTATAGGGTGTTCATGGAAGTTAAAAAGGACCCAAGTTTTCGATGGCCAGGAAGGATGAAGTCTCCTCCCCAGCACCGTAGTACTCAGAAGTTTTGCGAGTATCATAACAATCATGGGCATCAAACCGAGGATTGTATCAGTCTTCGGTTTGAGATTGAAAAATTTCTGAGAAATGGGAAGTTATTGAATTTCTTGGCTGAGGAGAACAGCAAAGGAAAAAATGTTCAGGATGTACAGGGACAGCATTCGAGTCAGAGTAATGATCGGTCACGTAACCAGAGGCAAAGGCGTGATGAGTCGAGGATTTCACAAAATCAGCAGCAAAATCCTCAGAAGCAAGCTATTATTGGCGAAATTCACACCATCTCAGGAGGTCTGGCTGGCGGAGGAGAATCAAGCTCGGCAAGGAAGGCTTATGCCAAGCAGGCTAGAATGGAAGAAATCTTTGCGCTAGAAAAACCCTCCAAAATTCAGAAAAGGGAACCGAGTGTTCTAACATTCTCGGAGGAAGATGCGAAAGAGGTCTCAATGCCACATGACGATGCTTTGGTGATAAGTCTAACGGTAGCTAACCATGCCATTCACCAAGTCTTGATAGATAATTGAAGCTCGGCTGATATTATTTATTGGACAGTTATTCAACAATTGGGCATTAGCCGAGAGAAATTGAAACCATTCTTGTCACCATTGATAGGATTCGCAGGTGAGCATGTCCAGCCCATTGGATCGATTTCTCTTCTGGTTACAGCAGGGACTGCGCCTAGACAATCTACTATCATGGTGGATTTTTTGGTCATTGACCGACCATCGGCTTACAATATGATCATCGGTCGCCCGGCTTTGAATCAATTGAGGGCGGTCACTTCCACTTATCACTTAAAAATGAAATTCCCGACCATTGAAGGGGTCGGAGAGGTTAGGGGAAACCAAGTTGTTGCTAGAAGGTGTTATAATACATCTTTGAAAAAATGCCCAAAGTCAGCACTATTGACAATTGGTAGTTTAGCTGATGAGCGAAAGATGCAGTTGAGGAAGGAGCCAGCCGAGCCACTTATTGATATACCTATAGCTGAGGGAAAGGTTGTCAAGATTGGTTCGCAGCTAGATCCTAGAGTTAAAGAAGCCCTTATTCGGTTTCTCCAGCAGAACCTTGAAGTTTTTGCATGGTCTCCTTAAGACATGCCAGGGATTGACCCCAAAGATATTGTTCATCACTTGAACATTGATCCAGAGGTCAAACCAGTAAAGCAGAAGCGAAGGAAGTTTTCCCCCGATAGAAACATGGCGATAGCCGAGGAAGTGGACAAGCTACTGAAGGCACAGTTCATCGAAGAGGCACATTACCCTGATTGGCTATCCAACGTAGTGATGGTTAAGAAGTCCTCTGGGAAATGGAGGATGTGCGTAGATTTTACCGATCTCAACAAAGCTTGCCCGAAGGACAATTTTCCATTACCCCATATTAGCTCCTTAGTTGATGCAACAGCAGGGTATGAGTTACTGAGCTTCATGGACGCCTTTTCAAGCTATAATCAGATTTTCATGCATCCATCTAATCAAGAAAAGATAGCCTTCATCACTGACCGAGGTTTGTATTGCTACAAGGTCATGCCATTCAGTCTGAAGAATGTCGGTGCAACTTACCAAAGGCTGATAAACAGGATGTTTCAAGAACAGATTGGTAAGAATATGGAGGTTTACGTTAATGACATGCTGGTCAAAAGCAGGCTGCAGATGGACCATGTTACCGACTCGCAGGAGGCGTTCAAGACATTGAAGCGCTTTAAGATGAAATTGAACCCTACAAAGTGTGCATTCGGAGTCTCATCCGGGAAGTTCCTCGGTTATATGGTTTCCAGCAGAGGGATAGAGGCCAATCCAGAAAAAATCGAGGCGGTATTGAATATGCAATCTCCAAAGAATGTGAAGCAGGTTCAGCAGTTGACAGGGAGGATCGCAGCCTTGAACAGGTTCATCTCTCGGTCTACAGATAAGTGTCTTCCGTTTTTTAAGATTTTACGCAAGGCTTTCGAATGGTCTGAAGAGTGCGAGCAGGCGTTCGAACAGCTCAAAAGGTATCTGGTTAGTCCACCCCTCCTCAGCCGAGCTGTTCCTGGTGAAACATTGTATCTATTCTTGGCAGTATCATCAACTGCTGTCAGTGCGGCTTTGATCCGGGAGGAAGAAGGGGTTCAGAAGCTAGTCTACTTCATCAGCCGAGCGTTGCATGGCGCCGAGGAAAGATACGTACAGATGGAAAAACTTGCTTTCGCCTTAGTAATTGCCTCTAGAAAGCTCCGACTGTACTTCCAAGCTCATACAATCCATGTTCTGGCCGATTATCCGTTAAAGAAAGTACTTCGGAAGCTGGACTTGTCTGGTCGGCTGGTCAACTGGGCAATTGAAATTAGTGAATTCAACATTCACTTTATTTCACGTAATGCTGTCAAAGGTCAAGCTTTAGCAGACTTTGTGGTAGAATTCACCGACATTCGAGACCAGGAAGATTGGTCGAGAGAGAGAACATGGGTAATTTATGTGGATGGTTCATTTACCAAAAGACACGGCGGAGCTGGGGTCGTAATGATCACACCAGATGGAAGAGAGTTGAAGAGCTCATTAAGGTTAGAATTCAAAACTACCAACAACGAAGCCGAGTATGAAGCTGTAATAGCTGGGCTCGGTTTAGCTCAAGAGCTAGAGGCAGAGTTGGTGGAGGTTCGGAGTGATTCACAAGTTATAGTCGGCCATATTTGCGGCGAGTTTGAGGCTAAAGGCACCAAAATGAAACTCTACTTGTCCAAAATTCAAGGTATGCAAAAATCTTTTAAGAAGTTTTGTATTGTTAAAATCCCAAGGGAAGAGAATGAGAAAGCCGACCATCTGGCCCGTTTAGGCTCTTCAACCGAGTGTGAGATGGGAGAATCCGATCAGATAATACAAGTTCAGCAACAGCCTTCCATTGCTGGAAAGATTTTTATTCTAACTATCAAAGTTATGCCTGTTTGGGCTAAGGAAATTGTTGGTTATCTTGAAAGGGGAATTCTACCAGGGGAAAAAGAAAGGCTGTACAGTTAAAACGAAAGGCTGCTCGGTTTGCATTGGTCAATGGAGCTCTTTTCAAACGAGGTTTTATGTTACCGCTCCTTAAATGCGTCTCAAAGGAAGAAGGTGATTATGTTCTTCGAGAGATTCATGAAGGAATCTGTGGCAGTCACTTGGGACCCCACATCTTGGCTCACAAAGCTATAAGAGCAGGAGTCTTTTGGCCGAGCATGAACCAGGACTCCATGAATATGGTCAAGACTTGTGATAGCTGTCAGCGTTTTGCCAACGTTATCAAGCATCCTCCTGAAGAACTTAGCTCGGTTTCGTCACCATGGCCATTTTCACAATGGGGGGTGGATATAGTGGGGCCATTACCTATAGGGAAAGGAGAAGTTCGGTTCATTGTGGTCGCCGTAGACTATTTCACCAAGTGGGCAGAAGTTGAAGCTCTGGTGAATATTACTGCTAAGAACATCGAGAAATTTCTTTGGAGAAATGTTATTTGTCGATATGGGATTCCTCATGCCTTTTTCACTGACAATGGTAAGCAATTTGACTGTGAGTCCTTTCGGAATTGGTGTGCCGGACTTCATGTTCGGCAATACTTTTCATCTCCGGGACATCCCCAAGCAAATGGACAAGTAGAAGCAACGAACAAGACCATATTCAAGATTCTCAAGAGAAAGCTCGGTTAGCATAAGGGAGAATGGTCAGAGAATCTTCCCGAAGTTCTATGGGCATACCGCACAACCAGAAGGACTTCAACCGAGGAGACTCCTTTCACCTTAGCCTACGGAACCGAGGCTGTTATCCCTGCCGAGGTCGGATCAGGAAGTTTTCGAGTGGACACATTAAACCCTAACTTCAACGACGAAGGTCTAAAGTTACATTTGGACTTACTACAAGAAAAACAAGATCAGGCCTAGGTTACAATGGCAGCATATCAACAAAGAGTAGCTCGGTATTTCAACCGACGAGTGAAGCATCGCAGTTTCAAAGTTGGAGATTTGGTTTTGAAAAAAGTCACCTTGGCAACCAAAGATGCGATCGAGGGAAAGCTCGCACCAAATTGGGAAGGACCGTTCCAGGTGATCAGATGTGGCAAAGCAGGAGCTTACCACCTTACAAACTCCGAAGGAAAACAACTCCAGTGACCATGGAATGCTGAGCATCTTAAGAAGTATTTTGTATAAAATTATAATCCTCAGAGCATCACTTTTGTTATATTCTTTTTTAGTTGATCGAGATATATCAATGAAGGGTCTTCTGAGATTATAATCATGCAGAAATCTTAAGTATGTGGCGGACCATGCATTTGATGAAATACTGCCCTAGAATTATCGAGCATCACTCGATATGTTCTTACCAAGGCATTTTCATTAAACCAAATGAAAATCTTAAAAAAAAAAAAAAGATTTGAGTTCGGTGAAACATAGCTGGAGAAATCACCGAGTGTCGCTCGGTCAGAATTCGCTAAGGCGCTTTCCCGAGTAAGAAGAATGTCTTAAGTATGCCGATCTCAATAACTAACAAACTTTCGATTCCACGCTTCGGGAGATATAGCTGCACTAAGCGCTGTTCCGAGGATCATCCTTTGGAAAGTATTTATAACACTTTCCAACACCTTTGGCGAGATATAGCCTGAGACTTTCCCGAGCGTAACTCGGCGATACGTCGCTAGGGCGCTTTCCCAAGGAAGAGTTCAAAAATATAGCTGAACAAAGCGCTTTCCGAACTTAACCTTTATTCAAAGGTTCTTCAACGGAGAAATATAGCCAGAGAAGTTCCCGAACGTATTTCAGTAAACATCACTAAGGCACTTTCCCGATGATGAAGTACATAATATTCCTGCAACTACAAAATCCACCGAGTATTAAGCCTTTATACCAAGCATATTCCTCAAAGCAAGCATACACACTTACCGAGTAGTTTCCTCAAACATACACTTATCAATGGTTAACGTAATTTACTCACAAAAAAGCGCATCCTCGGTTAAACATACAGCATGTTGTAATATTAATTCAAGTTTTACACTCGGTTCAAAATCTTTTACGCCTCGATAAGATTCCCACTAGTATAAATTACATTTATAAACTATGGGAATCAGGGGGGTATACATTGTATGTTATATTTGCAAATATTGATGTACAAGTTTAAATATGGACCAAACGTGGGATTTTCTCATTGTGAAAAATTTCTTTCATTTACAAAATTTGTATGAGTTAGATACAAAAAGAGAGATGTTCTCTCGGTATTTACAATTAGGAAAACTTAAGGAGAGGCGCGATCCCGGTCGTCATCAGATGCAGCCACCGACTTCTCCGAGTGATCCTGAACATCGGCACGCTCGGCCGCCGTAGAAGACTCTCCAACTTGACGCCGAGCAAACGGGTGAAAACCGAAAATTGTGATGCCTTTGCAATCAGGCATCTGCTCTTTGCCAAGGGTGGAGATTTTTGAAATGTCTTCTTCGGTAGGAGGAACATCTTCAGGTTTGATTGTATTGAGGTCAACACCTTCGGGAGGATTCCTCGACCATCTTCGAAAGTCTCAAAACCTGAGATGAAGCCCGTACCCCAACCGTAATCTCAGGCCCAGGAAGCGAAGGAGAGCTGCTTGTAGAAATCCCGAGCTTTGTTCTTATATTTGAACATTTGTTCCTTCGCTTGCAGGAATTTCCCTTTGAGGTCATCAGCCCTCTTAACAGCAGCTTTGGCCTTCGTTTTGTCTTACTTCCATTTTTTCTTTAAGGCCAGAAGCTGCCCTTTGATGTCCACCAGTCTCTCTTCAGCCACCTCGACTCGGGAGTTTTGAAAGGCCGATTCTTTCTGGGCTGCTTCCAGTTCTTCAGAAATTTGTCTAGCTCGACCCTCGGCTGCACGACGTTCAAACGCGGCCTCAGCATATTTCTCTTTATAAGAATCGACCTTTTTCCCCAGGGCCAGGATGTCAAGAAGCAGCTGCCTGATTCGAGATCTCTCAGCAATCCCCTGGACTTCTTGCTTTCGAATCCTAGAGAGATTCTGAGAGCACTGAGCCTCCAGGTGGGCCACTTTTCGCTCGGCCTCCTCAAGCTTCCTTTGGGTGCCTTCGGGCTCCAAAGCCGAGAGTTTGTCAAAGCTTCTCTTCAGCAGGGTTGCTCCCTCCTCAAGGGTCGAGAAGTCAGCTAGCAAACACTTGTATTTCACCCTCTCGGCAGCAAGCCTGGATTCCAACTCTTGAGACCGAGCGATAGCCCCAGCATTTTGAGCTTCTAAACGCTGGATTTCGACTTCGGCCTTTTCAAGTTTCTTTCTTGTATTCTCAGCTTCCTGAGCTTGGTTCTCAGCAAATTTTCGATAGTGAAGGTAATAGTTCAAGCTGTTCATCGAACCTTGCAAAATGGAAAGAAGTTTATTAGAACAAAAATACTGCTATCAGAAATCAAGTGTGCGGGAATGCGATTACCTCAAGTTGATGGTACAACATGTGCTCCATCACTTCCTTCGGGAGCTGAGTGTTGACCTCCACCGGGCTGTTGCCTGGGATTGTACCAGCCAGGAGAACGAAGGGGTTGGCCAGCCATTTAGCACCTAGCTGAGTAAGAGGTTCCCCGAACATCCAAAGAAGTGATTCAGGTGAATGCTTGGCCGAGGATTCAGCTGCCTTCAAAGATCTGGCCAGGTTCTCCATAAAAGTATTTTTTGGAGGTTCAAAAGAACTCTCCGTATTCATGCTCGGCAATTCATTATTCACGGGTTGAGACGATTCCCCGAGTTGTGGTGATACTCCTCCAGTTGGGAGTTTGAAGCCCATTTCTTCCTCAACAACTCCACCCATGGTTGTTGTAAGATCAACATCCGATTGCCTCTCATCTTCAAAAGGCACTTCAAAAGTTCCTTCAACAAGGGTTTGCTCGGTGTCCATGGGATCAACAAAAACTGAAGTTTTGTTAGCAGTCTCCATGACCGAGGGACCAAGTGCTACTGGTTCTTCAACTCCAGGCCCACTAGTTGTAGCTTCCCCAACCGAAGGCTCGGTTTTGTCAAACTCAGTGTGTGGGAATAAGGGCTCCTCTTCTGTTTGTCCTGGTTGGATAACAGCCAGGGGTGTTGCGGCAGTTGTCCTGTTGTCCAGGAAGGCGAAGATTTCACCAGCATCTATTGGTTCTTGTTCCTCGGAGTCAGAGGAACTTATATGTACAGCCTTGGCGGGTGTTGGAATTTGAGGAGTAGCCGAGTGGGGAGTGGCTCTCACAGCTTCACCTGTTTGAGCTTCAACCCCAGCTGGTGTAAAGGAGGAAGATGGAGGAGTCCCCTCGGCAAAAAGGGCGTCCTGAGCCGACTTATCCTGCCTACTCAGGAACTCCCTAACTCCAACAAGGACCTTGGAGTAAGCTTTAACATAAGGAGCAGATGTCTCCATCTCGGGGCCTCTTGAATCAATTGTACCCCCGCCATTCATTCCTTCAGCCACGAGAGCCGAGTGTCTTGTCACTCCCTCTGTTGCAGTTTCGGCAACAGGTCTGGCTGTCTGCAAGCTATCCTCGGTAGCCTTTATTTTTTTACTCCTTCCTGCTGGGGTTTTAACCGCTTTTTACTGTTCTTCAAAGAAGGAATATGAGGGTCTTCGGGCTCATCGGCGATTTTCACGGATACGCTTGCACTCGTTCGCGGCTTCACCGAGTGTTTTTTGAGAGGAACGTCCTCGGCTTTCCTCTTGCCTTTCTCTTTGGAGGGCTCGGCGACCCTCGCGGTTAGTCTCCTTGGTACCTCGGCGGCCAAAGCTCTCGGTGCAGTGGCTTCTACCAGCCTTGCAGGTGCCGGGGTCCATATGTACCGAGCTTTGTTCGCTTCGGTCATGATCACGTCATAGTCCATCTCCAAAGGATGAAGCTCGGCGTGATCCCGAACATCTTGCATGCGCTTGTACTCAGCGGGAGTTAAGCGAGGTTCTTGTTGACCTAGAGTACAGATATCAAGATTAGTTTTACTGCAAAGGAAAAGTAAAAAAAAAGAAAAGAAATGAAACTCGGCTTACCTCGGTTTGACGGGGAAGTGGTTTCCCGAGGAATGCTTGGATCCCTGATTACCTCTGAAGGTGAAAATTGCCATTCACCTTGGATGAAGAAGAACTCCTCTTTCCACTCGTGATTGCTTGAGTAAGTACGCCGAAAGGTGAACAATTTCTTTTTCTTCCTAAGCTGAAAAGTGAACAAGAACTCGGTTCTGGAACACTTTGTCAATCGGTAAACCGTGAGAAATTCTGGCACTGTGAGTGGATGATCAGCCCCGAGTATTAGTGGCCAAGCGATCATTGAGGCGAAGAATACCCTCCAGGCATTGGGAGCCAACTGATGTGGAGCTAACCGAATGTAGCTCAGCATCTACTGGACTACCCTCGGGAAAGGCAGCCTTAGGCCAATCTGGAACATGTCCATATAGACGCAAGCTTCTTGGCTGTCGACATCCACGATACCCCAACCCTATCATCATTGAACCTCAACTGAACTGAGTCAGGGATGTGACAAGCTTCGCGTATCTGTTGCTCATCTTTTGTTAGCAGGTTGGATCTCCATGTGACTGGGTGTGATTCTCCCAGTTCCTTAGGAACATTTTGAACCTTGAAACCCATCAGGCTTCGATATCGGAAGATTGTGAAAGGAAATGAAGAGGGAGGACGGAGTCAAGGGTTTATAAAACAGAACACCAAGTCGAGAAGAAAGGAAAAGTTGACAGAATTCTGAGAGCAACAATGGCTTCTGCGATATACAACGGTGGGGTTTTGAATGAAGAAGAAGAAGGTTTTTATAAAGACTTGCGAAAGAAAACCAAACGACGCATTGAATGCCCTAGGAGCTAGGGTTCGGCGAAGCGACATCTCTGCATCTCTTTCTCGGTACAGGAGCTGACGCGTGGTAACTACAGCAGGCGCAAAACCACCCAGAAGCCTACACGTGGTTCTCAAAAGGCGGAGGTAAAATATCTCAAACGCTTCAGTTTTATTTTTTGAAAATTCAAAATTTGAAAATTTGAAATTTAAAGAGCCAACTCGCATCATCTTGCCGAACGACAAAACCGAGCTTATAAAAACTGACCTGTGTTCGGTTTCCTACATATAATTTCCTTATTCTGTTAAAAAGAAAAAGGAAATTGGGGGGTAACTGCTGGGTCAAATTTCGGCTTATTTGGGCCCAGTTCTAATTTACTGGCCCATTCCCCATACTCGGTCATTTATTTACTGTTCAAAACAAACTCATGTTCGGCAGAGCAGCTTTATATTTGGTTGTATTATTAACACTCGGCCATCAAGCTCGGCAAACCGAGCTCGAGGCAGGTATCGAGTATTATTCTCAGAAATATTAGAATGTCAGAAATAAATATCTTGTTCTAGTATACTGTCGACACATGGACCCTCGGTAAATCCACAGTGTTAGATGAACAGGAGCAAGTTCGATGCCTATAAAAGGGGGGTTCCAATCTCATTATTTCGGTAACTCCTTTTCACCCTCTGAAACTGAATACTTTGCTTATCTTTTCTCTGATCCATAATCTTCAAGTTCATTTTTTTCTTAAACACTGTGGCTAACTTAGGCATCGGAGCTCCCTCTGGCCGGACAACGCCGGCAGCTTTGATCCCTTTTTCTTGTCTTTTATTGTCAGCTCAACATTCGGTTATCAAATATTGTGCTGTCTCCTTTTCCACGTCATCATTCGGAAAAATGCTTCAACAACTTTGTCATTAAACAACCAACTGGGAGGTTCTGCAATGGAAAGCTTGCCCCTGACTTCATTGCTTCATCTTTCTCAAACTCCATAATTCAAAGTTTCTTTTTTTTTTTTAATTTTTATTTATATCCGAGTATATTGGGCTTTGCCTTGACTAGTTTCTCGGGAAACCAGGGCAAAGAGTCCCTCCATAAAAATTGGGTAAAACTCAAGCTCTCCATCTTAGGTGTTGCCCTAAGAAATTATTTACCCACATCAGTTGTGAAGGGGTTGGTAGTTAGTTTATAAGTGAGAGAAAACTTCACATCTTAAGCTAACTTTTGGGGTTGAGAGATGCCCAAGACCAACCAACAATAATCAATGGGGTTAAAGCTTAGACCTATGCTTCATGAAGCACCATGACCAAGTAACTTACCACTCAAAACCAACCAGAGACCAAACCATATTATGACTAACTAAAGGAGGCCATACGTGGCCCTAATTGATTTTAAATTTCCTTTAATTTTTTTTATTAAGTTAAATATGTGTAATTTTTGTTTAAAAATTAAGCTTAATGCCTCATTAGTCCTTGAAAATAAGAAATTCTAGTTTTGTCCATGGATTAACCAACCCTTTGAGGTTAAAGTTTCTCTACTAATATAATAGAAGTTTCTCTATCAATAGTAATGCTTTCGAGTTCTGGTTCTTTAATGGAGTTCTCATTTGTATTCTTTCTTTTCTTTTCTTTTTTCTTTGTTAATTACAGCTGATATGCTAGAAACCAGTTATCCACAAGCTTATCTTAGCAGAGAAGCCAACGGAAATAACCTCTTGGCCGGTGCAAACTTTGCTTCAGCTGCTTCTGGTTATTTTGATGCTACAGCCGAACTTTATGTAAATACATTAACAATAGAAAAAAAATTCACTCTCATAAACATTAAATTTTCACTTATTTCAAAAGTTTAAGTTGGTAAAAATAGGTGAAATGCCCAACACATAGAATATTTAATTGAAATAAAAACATGAATTCGAAGTCAAAGCCTTTATTCTTACTCTGATACAATGTTAAATAACTACTTATTCCAAAAGTTTAAGCAAATAAAAATAAATAAATTTAGTCATTTAATTTATATTCTAACAATATAACTTGTGGATTTTGGTGGTGTAGAATACGATCTCATTAAGTTAGCAGCTGGTAACTATAGGGAGTACCAAAATAGGTTGGTGGAAATTGGTGGAAGATCAAATGCTTCAACAATAACATCTGATGCAGTCTACTATCTTAGTGCTTGGAGCAGTGACTTTCTTCAGAACTATTGCATTGATCCGCTTCTTCAACTCGCCTTTACTATTGATCGCTTCTCAGACATTCTCATGCAATCCTATACAAACTTCATTCAGGTCCTTCCTCTTAGCACTTCTCAAAAATAGATTATTGAGAAGTGTTAAGCCTCATTTTCCTAACAATTTCTCAACCATTTATATATATATATATATATATATATTTAAAAATTTACCATTGAATATGTAAGACCCACATATGGACCTACAAATCCAATGGTGGATTGAATCCATTTGAAAAAAAAAAGAAGAAGAAGAAGAAGAAGATTGTTAGGAAATGGTTAAGAGAATGAGAATTAACATTTCTCTAAATTATTTATGTCATTTTTTAAATTATAAGATAGTAATTATAATTCAATTGGAATCCCCAACTGGTAGGTTCGAAATCCCCACACTCGTCTAATTAATGTTAGCCAATTTGAGTTTTATTGATGTCTTAGAGGGATTAGGTAAAGCTATGACTCAATCGGGCTTAATGGAGTTTTTGCGGTTTCCCATTGTTTACACCACTTTTGTTGTTGGTTCCTAGTGAGTGGGTACTATAATGGTCACACGAAAATATAATAGCCATATCTAATAGCCATCCTATCCTTTTAATTAGAAAAAAGAAAAGAAAAGAAAGAAAGTAATTCAATATGCTAGACATATTTTACCCAAAAATGAGTAAGAGTCTGCGTACACACGCACATATGTCCAACCTAACACAAGTATAGTTTTATTTGATAAAACTTTTTTCTTCTCTTTTTTATTTATTTATTTTTAAATAAAAATTGTTAGCAAACACTCAAGTTTCTACTTTTATCTTTATGTTATTTCAAAACATTTCGATGATGATCTATTACTACTAATAAATTGGCTTTTATGTATATTATTTGTAAGAAATAAGAAAATAAACAAATTCCTATGCATTCATTGATAAACTATATATATATATATATGGTGTGACAGAGGCTATATGCATTGGGAGCAAGGAGAATTGGAGTGACAACACTGCCCCCAATGGGATGCCTGCCAGCAGCCATGACAATATTTGGTTTGGGTAGCAACGAGTGTGTGGACAGGTTGAACATTGACGCAATTTCCTTCAATTCGCAGCTCAATGCCACATCGTAGAGGTTGCAAAATCGGCTTTCCGGTCTGATATTGGTTATCCTTGATATCTACCAACCTCTTTACAATATTTCCACAAATCCTACAGCAAATGGTAAGTGGATTTGTTTTTTGGGTTCACATAAGCATGTGATTGGAGGGAGTTAAATTTATTTTAGCAAATTGCAAAAAAGTTTTATATATATATATATAACTCTAATTTTTAGAGAGAGAACCTTTCAATGTTCTAGGGTTTGAGATTTTCTGCCTCCCTAGTGAGACTCTTCCACCGCCTTGTGAAGCTGTTCCAGGGAAGGAGGGATCTCTTTTCTCCTCCCTCACATTGTTCCTTCTCCTTGTTTTGGTGTTAGTACAACTTTATGCAACCACTTCGGATAGGACCTTATCAATTTTTGATCCATTTTATTTTATTTGTTTGTTTTTCTGCACTGCAATTTTCTCTTTGTGTTTATTGTTGGGGAACCCATCCCTTTTGTTAGGTCTCGCACTCTCGATCTCTTCCTTTCGGATCAAGAGTGGAAAATGCACTCACTTGTAACATTTTCTTCACTCAATTAGAAAAAAAAAAGGAAAAAAAGAAAAAGAAAAAAGGAGCTAAGTAAACTATTTGGCCTAGACACCTAAAAGAAAGTGCCTAGCAAATTTTAGCCTAGCGAAGCTGAGTGAGCCTCTACTACAACTTTGTTTCTTTCGGCGTATAATGTCTTCTAGAAAATGTTTTTTTTTTTTTTTTTCTCTTCCTTTTCTTTTTTGTGTTTGGTACAATTGAAAATCTTAGTTAAACTGAAAACATTTTTTACTAACCCGAAAAACCTTTTTTAATCCTATAAAATAATTTCATTTTTTTTTAAAACCGTAAACTATTTTATGAGTTTCATCTTCTCTTTTCCGCATGCATTCTCTTGTAGTTCATTCCCCTCCACCGTTCGAAAGCCGTACGGAGGCACTAGAGTTCATCGCCGGCCGCCGCAACCAGAGGTCGCTAGAATTCACTAGCGGTTTCCCGCCACCATCGCCATCGCCATTTTTCCCTACAAGCCAAACGCCAAAAATTGTTTTAAGCGAAAATATTTTTTATTTTATTTTTCCAAAAAATCATTTCGATAAACAGAGAATATTTTAGGTCAAAACGAACAGAGCCTAAGCGACTAAACTTTATTTTTTTGGTATGAGTTAAGGGACATAACTCATTGCATGATGATTGTTTAATTTTTCATAAATGTGGGTGGTTACAGGGTTTGCTGAGTCAAGGAAGGCTTGTTGTGGAACAGGTTTGCTAGAAACGTCAATACTATGCAATCCGTTCTCTGTGGGGACGTGTGCTAATGCATGTGATTACGTCTTCTGGGACGGTTTCCATCCATCGGAGGCTGCGAACAGCTTTGGCGCCCATGATTTGTTCACAAGAGGCAGTGTGCTCTACAGCTGATCCAATTAACTTCTTTAGTAGTAAGGGCAGACAGCTCCAAACTGCAAAATATATAGAATAGTCAAGAATCAAACATTCAGCGAACAACCAATTATCAAAACATTATCTAAAACGGGTGAAATGAAACAGCACTACAAAAAATTACAATTATCCTATACCTATATAATATACCCGTATTTTACGATTTTCAGGAAGCTAAAATGTACCTCAACTTTGTCAGGGAGTTTGACCATGTCACAAGCCAGTCTAAAAAGTTCCTTATTTTAACAGTTCCCTCGAGAATAACCATCTATAGCAGAAAGAGCTTCAATTGCACGAAGGACTACATCAAGAATTGGGTACCTGAAATTGTATGAAAGTGAAGAACAAGTGCAGGAAATAAATTACTGTTAGAACAAATCGATAATAAATCTGTTCTTTCTCCATAGCATGTATAAATAAATCTAACAATGTCATACCTTCAATATTCTCATGACAAGCTTTCCATATCTACCTTCATGAATCTCCTGTATATGTCCAAACATATAGAAGAAAACTGTGTTTTGTGTGTAGAGGGAGACTATTACTCTCAACCCTAATTTTCATATAATGACCTAATGAAGCCTAATGGGCAAACTTCACTTATATATAGGGTGAGAGTGGCTTCCTCATACGTCGACAAAATTGGCCCATCCCATTATGGGCCCAAAAGAAAACAAATGACTATGCTAGTCCACCCAAAAGTAATAAATACAACAATCTCCCACTTTAACAGCATAAGTCATTTAACCACAAGATAAGTATAAATAAGCATTCTAAACACACAACCTGATCAAAATGTATTTGCAAGTAATAAGTTAGAAAACATCGATAGGATGCATGACATATAAACGTACTTACAATCACGTGACCAAGGAAAATAGAATGCAAGTGTAAGACACAAATAACACAAATAGTGATCACTATATTTTCAAATGAAGTCCACTGAGACTAACACATAATGTCTTATATCACAACACCAATGCCATAGTTAACACAAATGCGCGTAGAACTATATATGGCAACACAAAAAAATACTCAGGCACATAACTCGACCTAACTTAATAGAACAAAAGTCTCCAAAAACCCCAAATGAGTCGCATGCTCCTGAAGCACTATAGGAGCCAAAACCCTTGGTTAGTGGGTCCGCCAACATATGTTCTGTGGGAGTATGCACTACACGAATGTGAGATTCATCTAACTTTCTCTCTAACAAACTTATATTTTTATGTCAATATGCTTGTAGCGTAAGGAGTTCCTAGTGTTTCGAGAGAAATAAAATTGCTGTAGAATTAACACAAAATATCTCTAATGGAATACAATGGCATCTAGAATACCTAGCCCTGAGACAAAAGTCTGCAGTCATGTATTCCGACACGTAGTCTCACAATAAACTACACATTTTGTTTCCATAGTTGAGGAAGCTATAAGTATTTGTATGACACTTTTCCACGAAGTAGCTCATCCCACCATCACAAATACACAACTTGGACAACCAAAATAGTTGGCATCACAATATCCATCTACATTAAGAATGTCGGATTACCGTTATGTTAGCACAAAGTCCCTAGCACCCCCACAAGTACCTTAGTACTTTCTTTGTAGCTTTCTAGTGACTCAAGTATTTTCCAAGTACACCGATAATATAATCACATGATATTATGCACATACTTAAGTCCACATCATGCTATACACAGTAGACTCAATTAATATGATTGCTTGAGGCAATTGAGACTTAGAAGCTATTATATTTTCATAATATGTGTCTTTCCAAGAGAGATATGCCAGGATCGTTAGGATTGACGATGTCACAATAAATTTATGATGCATATAAAAAAAAAAAAAAAAAAAACAGAAACATGCACTCATAAATATCCTCATTCACCAAATAGAAAGATTTTTATCTTACACACGTGCTGGAGTTCAAAATAATCATTGCACTCTAACACATTATTTCTATCTCAAGTTCATGCTACAGCCTCTAACACATAATGACTTTTACGCACTATTTTACGTCAAACCCATGCTAGAGTCTGCAACACACAATTGACTCTTACACATTATTTTTATCTCATGTACATGCTAGAGTTTCTAACACATAATGAACTCTTACGCATTATTTTTATCTCAAGTTCATGCTAGAGTCTCTAACACATAATGAACTCTTAAGCACTATTTTGTCATGTCAAATTCATGCTAGAGTCTGTAACACAGAATGAACTCTTACACATTATTTTTTATTATCTCAAGTTCATTCTAGAGTCTCTAACACATAAAGAACTCTTACGCACTATTTTTTCATATCAAATTCATGCTAGAGTCGGTAACAGACAATTGACTTTTACGCATTATTTTCATCTCATCTCCATGTTTGAGTCTATAGTACATAACGGACGCTTACGCATTATTTTTGTCAAATTCTTTGCTAGTGTCCACAATACAAAATGAATTCCTATGCATGATTAAACAAAATAATTAAATACAAAAACTTAAAATGACCCGCTATCGAGAGGATAAGACTGGGCAACCAAGTACAAAGTTTCTAACCATTTTCTTCATCGTCCCAAACATTCTACTATATAATAATTTACTGATAGGACAAAGTTATTATCCGTATAGACCTTGGTATAATTATTACGATTCACAAAATAATAACCCCAAATTTATTTATTTATTTAATTCGAATAATATCCGATAAAACCCAATAATTTGTCATGGTTAGTCTCACGATAGGCAAGTACGTAACCACTCAAAATCATTCATTTTGATGTACAACAACATTATTCACATTGAACCAGCAAATCCCAATAATTTATCATGATTAGTCCCACGATAGGCAGGTACATAACCATTCAAAATCATCGGTTTTGGTGTACAAAAAAATTATGCACGTTTAACCAAAAGTTCATTTATCTCTAAGTAAATATCATTATACATGCAAGTAGTTCAACTTCTATTGGAAGATAACAGAAAATCACAAATATTACCTCCAGACATAATTAAAATGAACATTAGTCAGAGGTTGTATATTTCATTTAAAAAACTTTTCTTATGGAAAAGAAATCCATTTATAAGTCTCACTTAGTCCAAAAATATTTTCACATAACTCATTAAAATGATTACCAACTACACCTTTACAATAGTAAAGACACAACATATTAAAAATTACTTGATAATCATTATAAAATATTATGGACAAATTGGATTTTGTTCCTTTAAATAAGAATTTTATATTAAAAAATACTCTCTAGATTTTCCCCAAGATATATATTTCAAACAAACTAGCGATTTAACCAATATACACTAAAATAGCATTCAATCAAAATAATACAAAACTGTGGTAAGCACCAAATTACACAACATGCACGGCATCACTGAATTACAATTAGGGAAATAATGCATCATGTATTAAACATGCCGATGCTCTCAAGGTTCGCAAAACCCTTTATTGAATTAACAATAAAATTCAACAATTTATTGCAGTTATCCCACGATAGGTGAGAGCATAACTGGTCAAAATCATCAATTTTATATGTAACATAATTATTCGTTCACAAAAAAAATATTTATTGAATTTACGATTTATCGTAGTTTGTCCCACAATAGGTGGGAACATAACCGGTCAAAATCAATGATTTTGTATACAACACAATTATTCATATTACACAAAATTCCTTAATCTCAATAGGAATGTATATAAATTCACATATAAATCTTGAAAGGAATGCATAAAATTTCACAAGCAACAATACATGCACCCTTTATTTATTTATTATATCACATGCCTTAAAATCAGTATTTGTTCATAACCAAATATTTCAGAATCACAAATACGATGGAACAATGTATGCAAAACAATATTGTATACAAAATAAGCTGATATTAACATTTGTTTTTTTCAATATAATACTTACCCCTTTCTTTTCATTTCTCAATGTGAGACATAATACTCACACATGAATTTACAACAAATCTCCCCTCACGTGTGAGTTTCTTTTACATTGGCTCAACTCTTTCTTATATGTGAGTCATTTTACAAATCATAGAGTGTCACGTATACAAGAGTTATACCAATGGCATTTTATCAAATAATTGGCTGGAACCAAAGTTTTATGAGAAAATATATAACTCACTACTCCCATAAGATGACATATCTCCAAGAAATAATACTAAAAATTTCTTGGGTCAAAAAAATGCTTGTTGTCCATGACAAATGAAATAAAAATTTGGATTATATGCTCCACACTTAACACCCCCTCACGTGTTGGTTCAAACTCTCTTTTAATAGGTGAGGCACATCAAATAGAATATTTAATTTAAATGGGACGAATTAAAGGAGTCAATGTTTGATCTCAGGACCTTTGACTCTAGGAGTGTCAATGCGGGCGGTTAAAAACCACCCGCTAACCGTTATAACTGCTAACCGCTAACCGTTTAACCGCTTAACCGTATTAATCGCTAACCGCGGTTATTGGTTTGACTAACCGTAACCGCTAACCGCCTTTTTATATAATATATTTTTATAATTATAATTATAAAAATATTTATACATATAACATAATCATTTGATCATTAAATCACAATTTTTTTAAAAAATAATTAAATCATAGTTTGAGTATTAATACATTATCACTATAATTTATATGATTATATCATATGATCACTTGATCATAAAATCACAATTTTTTTTAAAAATAATTAAATCACAATTTGAGTATTAATATATTATCATTATAATTTATATGATTATATCACATGATCAATTGATCATTAAATCATTTGATTATATAATAACAAATTATACATATATAATATGACATAACTCATAAGTATACCAATTCATACTAATACAATAATTAAATATCTAGAGACTTATTTCCAATGTATGTCATAAACTTATAAGTTTATATATGTTATAAGTCTATATAAGTCTACATATACATATAAATAATATAAATGTATAATATCAATACTTAATCATATGATTCAATGACAATTCAAATACTTTATTCAAGACTTCAAATGAATCATATTATTAATGTACAATGATGATATGATTCGTATAATATCAAATTAAGTAATTGACATTAGATTAAACAATAACCAATTAATGTGTTACTTATAAATACAATTTAAGTATTAATGTATTAGCATTATATTTTGTGACAGTTGTCTGAATTCTGAACTTTTTTTTATATGTTGTGTTGAATTTTTTTTTTCTTTTCATATGTTGTGTGTGTGTGTTTTTTTTTTTTTTTTTTAAAAAAAAAACAAAGTTAACCGGTTATGATTTAATATTTAAGGAAATTTTTTTAAAGTACAAGTAAATGTAAATTTTGGGTCAACTAATTTTGATTTTTCAATATGGGCTCTTTTTATAGCAATTGGGCCCAAGAAGACACTAAAAATAACAAAAAAAAAAATGTAAAAAAAAAGTAAAAAAAAGCCCTAAAACGCCCAAAAAAAAGTCCAATTTTGAAAAAACGGTTAACCTGCCGTTATCTATTTCACTAACCGCTAACCGTTAACCGCTAGGTGGTTAGCGGTTGCGGTTAGTGAAATTTACTAACCGCTAAGGCGGTTATGGTTACGTAACCGCCTTGACACCCCTATTTGACTCTGATACTATTGACTATCTTAGACAACAACCAAAACATTAGCCAAACTCTAAGATTTGAATGCTCATCCATTCCTCAATCTTGACTTTAAATTTGAACATGATGATTTATATATCGTCATTTAATCTAGATTGGAATAGATTTTTGAAAATTTACATTGTAAAAGATTTATGAAACCATAGGATAAAGATACGATGTAATTTAATTTAATTTAATTTTTTTTTTTAAAAAAAAAACCAAACAAATTTGATCTTTTAAGCTCATTTATCCTGATAAGAAACCGTATATCCCTTGAAGTATCCACGCATTTGCATTTTGGCCCCCAATATTTAAAAATTGACAAAAGACACCCGTAATGTATTTGACGTTGGCAAAAAATACCTTGTGTCAATCAAATTCATCTATTTGGACAAAAACCAAGTCACGTGCGTGGCGTGCGACATTTTTCAACAAACAATTTCAAAAATGCCCTCGGGGTAAAGTGTAAATAAAACATAAACACTAAGAAAATAAAAAAAAAAAAGAAAAAGAAAAATAAAAAACCTAAAACTTACACAAAAATAAAAAATAAAAAGAATGTGGGTGTGGCCGAGCCATTTGGGATGGCTCGGCTACCCCATTCGGTATATATGGGGTACCAAATGACCATGTGTCACTTGGGGTGGTCCGACCACCCCAATATGTCCAAATGGGGGTGGCCGAAACCACCCCAAGTGGGTTTAGGAGCCACCCTCATTCGGCCGGTCTAGGGTCTTTGCCCAAAGCGGCCATCCGCCCTCCCCTCCCTCTTTTTTTTTTTTTTAATATAAATTTTTTGTTTGAAGTTTTAGGTTTAATTTAGTTTAGTTTATCTTTTATTTTTTGGTTTTTTCTTTTTTTCTTTTTTTTTTACTTTGTATTTAAACTTCTTGATAACCAGAAACTCATCCATCCTTCAATCTTGAGTTTAAATTTGAACTTGATAATTTTTCGCTATTTGATGCTTCTTGAATATCTTGTACCACTACAAAAAAAGGAGTTTTTATTGACATAGGTATACTGACGTGTCAGGCTGTCTGACACGTCAGTAAATGTTCCTGACGGGGCAATCCTGACGTGTTTCAGTCGTGAAGAATATGGGTGTCAGGAATTGGAAATTTCTGACGTGCCAAATATGGCACGTCAGAAATTACTCACGTGTTAAATCTGACACGTCAGAAATTACTGACGTGTTGGATTTAACACGTCAAAAAATGTTCCTTACGTGTCAAAAAATGACACGTCAGGAATTCTTGACGTGCCATTTTTCCTGACGTGTCATTTTTTGACATGTAAGGATTGTTTTTGACGTGCCAAAAATGGCACTTCAGAAATTTTCTGACGTGTCATTTTTGACACGTCAAAAAAATTCCTGACGTGTCAAAAAATGGCACGTCAGGAATTCCTGACGTGTCAAAAGATGACACGTCAGCAATTCCTGACGTGCCATTTTTTGACACATCAGCAATTCCTGACGTGTCCTCTTTTGAAACGTCAGGAAATTTGGTTAGTTTTTAAATTTTTTTTTCCTCCTCCCCTATATTTTTTGTAAATTTTTTCAGGACTATTCCCAAATTTTGTATTACGAATTACGATTAACCTGATATACAATATATCCATCAAATCCATGCAAATAATATACAACTTTTCCATCAAATAACATACATCATATCCATTAACATTAATCACAAACTATCCACCAAAACTAACTTCAACACACCAAAAATGGCTTAAATGTCTAATGGCCAACCACAAATAACATAATATACACCAATTTAATTCTCTCTGTTATCATCAATAAAACTATCACAAATACAATTACATCAACAAAGTAACTTATACACAAGTGTAAATAGCCAACCAGACGTTCAAATGATCAACCAGACTATCAATCATTGACATCCATAGCATCCTCTCGACGATGTCCATTACCTGTAAATGATAAAACAAACAATATTCACCAATAAAACAATCACCAAACAAATAAAATTCACTAACTGCAAATGATAAGACAAACAATCATTGAGCCCGAATACAAACAATCACGTCGGTAACGTGAAAGAAAAATGCCCGAATATTCACCCAACTCACTTAGCAGAAAAGTCATATTAAAAAAAAATAGAAAAAAATTAAGTCAATATATATATGCATGGTCACAGAGCAATCAATAATATATAGACATGAGAAAATGAACTTCGTTTTTGCCATGGCAATTATGTGAGACATATGATCTTTTTCTTTTTTCCATTGCAATTATAGAGCTTCCATATAGGTTATTAATGTTGGGGGTTCAATGGAAGAGATGATAAACAAAAAGGAAAAGCACCCTCTCTAGCATTGAGTGCATTTATATCTATTTATATTTAAAGTTACAAAATTAAGTTTCTAAACAACTGTTCTTGATGATATTGATATGCATGTATTGCTTTGTGCCATGTAGTTATATCCATTTATACGCCCATGAATAACTCTAAATAATTATCTCAACCAAAACTATTTCATACTAGACCAAATTGAAGCCAACAATTTGAAATATAAATATAATGCATGTAGCATTTTGATAATCTTCCCGTAATATTTTAATTTGTTGAGGATATTAACACATAGGAGTTTATATATATTCAAATCATGTTATATTAACTACATAAAATTATGATATTCATCTACTGTGGACTTGATCGTTTCATACTCTCACACAATCACATACACTAGATTCTTAATATTCTACAAGGACCATAGTGGTTCATCTCATAATACAAATAAACACTTCAAATGCAAAGCTCTAACCCACATCCATCACCAAACCAACCATGATATATAAACCAAATTTAAGCAGGATTCAAAAAAAAAAAAAAAAAAAAAAAAATTAAGCAGGATTAACAACATCATTAACAACCATGTTTATGTCCAAAAATATATACATATTCATGCGTATCTACATTCATCCGTACCAAAGGGTGTATTTATAACACTTATCTATTATAATTAATCCAGAAAAACCAATAAAAAAAAACAATACTTGATCCAAATTTAAGCATTTTCTTTGGTGGAGACCCTAAACAAATTAATTCTAGCTAGGTTATTTTATAAGGTTGTTCTAATACATCTACCGAGCTAGGTTCGTTATGAGGACCCTAAATACAATAAATCTAGCTTAAATGTCGTTAGACTTTGGCATTAATTAGTAGGTGATGACATGCATGGGTCATACAACTCTTTTGTTTGGTGTATTTATTTATTTTGTATATGATATATATAAAGGTTAAAAGAATTTTGAGTGTATTGCAAATATGGTAAATGCTTTCGTAATATATATTTTTGGTCCGGACGTTTCTTGGGTTATTGACACATTAGATTAATTTCTTTCATATTAATCACAATTTTAACAAAATTCCAACTAGTTTTTAGGTAATATAAATTTTAATGCGTTATATTTCAACTTGAACAAGCTAAGTTCCTCAAATTAACCAAAACTTTTATCCGTTTTGTATGGTTGTTTTTTTGTTTGAAAAAATAATATATGTGCGATAGAATTAAGTAAGAATCGAATTGAATATATTTTGCAAGTGTTTTAGGTTATGTGTTTAATTATGATTAGATTTGTTAAAAAGACTCAAAACAAAAGTGTGAAAAAAAAAATAGCCTAAAAAACAAAGTCATGACTTTTTACTTATTCAATATAGCACGTCTCTTTAAGTTTGACAAGGTTTGCACTTTTGCCAACTCTTTTTCCCGTTAAATCCATGTAATTCGGCTTGAATCCTCGCGTTGTGTGAATTTATAACTTACAAATTAATCCATAACGTTTATGGTTAAAAGAATATTAAAAAACTCATTAACTTTGAATATTAATTAAACAAAGTCTTAAACTAAATCTCTATAAATATTATATATCACCATGCACTACACGTACTTAATTAGAAGGTCAAACGATATTGAAATGAATGATAGATTAAAATTGACATAATGTTTTCTAAATTCCTTACTAATAAGCCAACCTTTTGCAATTATATTTTCAAACAAAAACCTAGCTAGCATGAGAAACATCATTTTGCATGCATGTGCATATCCAACGTACAATAAGTAATTAATTAATAGATATTCCAAAAAAGAAAAAAAATTTCACCTCAATTAGATGCTCACAAATACTCAATCCAGTGCATTATTGAAACATCATGCGAATATATGACAAAATAAAACATAAAATTTATAAAACAACACAATATTGTGCAATAAAACAATATATATATATATATACCTGCAGGAGAGATGGAGGAGACTGGCGGAGTAGATTCGGCCGGAGAATCGCTGGAGACGGCAACGGCGAAGTGGAAGTGGCCGCCGGAGATGGGGAGTGAGCTAGCTAGAGAGAGTGGTACGTACTGCGCGCCAGCAGAGAGATAGAGCTGATCACAGAGAAAATGAAGGAGGAGCTAGAAGAAAATGAGGAAGAGCGAGGGAGGAGATAGAAGAAAATGAAGAAGAAAAAATTGCAGGGCTGGCGGGAGAGAAGAGACGAGTGATAAGCAGGGGAGAGAGGGAAAATCAAAAAAACAAAAAAAAAAATATCAGGGCAGGGGTAGGTGCGTGCGATGGGACAGCCAGCAGGCGCTGGCCTTCCCAAGGCACGCTCCTGACGTGCCACATGTGGCACGTCAGGAATATATATATATATATATATATATATATATATATATATATATATATATATATATATATTAATTTTATATATTTTTAAATATCATGCATGCATGTTTATATGTTTATATAGTATTAATTATATTAATACTAATATAATTAATGTTTTTCTGTTTTGTATTTCATTTGAGTTTCCATGTATTTGGTTTTATTTGGTGTACGTGAAGAGTGCAGTTAATCTTACCAACAACAATTTCATTTTAACGTGCATGGCTCAAACCTAAATGATATATAGCGTGCATGCATGGTTTATATATATATATGTGTGTGTGTGTGTGTGTCAAAACTTTAATATCATCGATCACCAATATTGTTACTTTAATTATTTTAATTAATGAGATACCAAATTTGGTAGCTCATAATTAAATGAACGAGATCGAGAAAAATGCATGTTATATATATATATATATATCCTTTTGCATGGTTTTGCTATATATATATATATATATATACGGTATCTCGAGTAAAACATGGCTAACAGTCGAAAATAAATTTTTTTTTTTTTTTTTTTTTAATTTTTGAATGTTGAAATGGGTTACCGTGTTATAAAAGAAAAGCATTAAACTACTGGTGTTTGTTTTCTAAAAATTAATTTTATTGAATGTTAATTGGGATCGATCATATTGTACAATATTAAATTAACCTGATAATGTTGAGATCATATATATTATATATTATTTATATATATATCAAATCTAAATATATATTATAGTTACTGACGTGTCAAAGTGATACGTCAATAATTAATGACGTGTCACTTTGACACGTCACTAACTGTTGACCTGGTATATTGACACGTCAGGAAATTACTGACGTGTCAATATAGCACGTCAATATTTACTGACGTGTCAATATTTGACACGTCAGTAAATAATAAATTAATTAGTTATTAAGTTTAAAATGATGTAAAATTAAATTGGGTTCAGATTTACTGACGTGTCAATTATGACACGTCAGTAAATACTGACGTGTTGTTTTCAACACATCAGTAAATATTGACGTGCCACATTTGGCACGTCAGCAAAAAGTTTGTTGACGTGCCACTTTTGGCACGTCAGCATTTGTTGACGTGGCAAAAAAATACTACTGTTTGCCACGTCAAAAAATGACATTTTTTTTGTAGTGTGTGCATCATTTGAAGATTTTTGAAAACTTATCTTCAACAGATTTTTACCAAATATTTTCCATCTGGATTGTCTAGAACAACTTCTTTTTAAAAATACTATACTCTGTCAATTTCGAAATCTTATATTTGAACAGATAGATTTTTGAAACCACAACATAATGAAATGATATAATTAATTAATTTTTTTTAAAAAAAATATGACATGCTAACTAATTTGATCTTCTAATTAAGTGACGAGTACTTCTCAACCAACCATCTTTGTGTGCCTCCAGCCATTTATTACATTTAATACTGTTCAAAGATTGTTTCTCAACCAACCATCTTTTTTTTTGCTTGGTGATTAGTGTGTGTTTGAGGAACCCAAGATCAAAGCTTTAAATGTTGGTCTCCAGCCAGTTATTCCCTAACACACTATTGTTGATATCAGATAATATATATTATAATTATAATGGCTCTTTCAAGATCTTTCTTGGCTTCCTTTCTTTCTCTGTTTCTTGCACTATTTGTGGCCAATGGGCTTCCCGCAATGTTCCTATTTGGGGACTCTGCCTTTGATGTGGGTAACAATAACGACCTGTTCACCTTTATAAAGTCTAACTTCCCTCCGTATGGAAGAGACTTTGTCACTAAACAACCAACCGGGAGGTTCTGCAATGGAAAGCTTGCCCCTGACTTCATTGGTTCATCTTTCTCAAACTCCCTAATTCAAAGTTTCTCTAATTTTATTTATTTATTTATTTATTTTTTATTTATATCCGAGTATATGGGGCTTTGCCCTGACTAGTTTCTCGGGAAACCAGGGCAAAGAGCCCCTCCATAAAAATTGGGTAAAACTCAAGCTCTCCATCTTAGGTGTTGCCCTAAGAAATTATTTATCCACATCAGTTGTGAAGGGGCTGGTAGTTAGTTTATAAGTGTGAGAGAAAACTTCACATCTTAAGCTAACTTTTGGGGTTGAGAGATGCCCAAGACCACCCAACAATAATCAAAGGGGTTAAAGCTTAGACCTAATGCTTCATGAAGCACCATGACCAAGTAACTTACCACTCAAAACCAACCAGAGACCAAACCATATTATGACTAGCTAAGGGAGGCCGTACGTGGCCCTAACTGATTTTAAATTTCCTTTAATTTTTTTTATTAAGTTAAATATGTGTAATTTTTGTTTAAAAATTAAGCTTAATGCCTTATTAGTCCTTGAAAATAAGAAATTCTAGTTTTGTCCATGGATCAACCAACCCTTTGAGGTTAAAGTTTCTCTACTAATATAATAGAAGTTTCTCTATCAATAGTAATGCTTTCTAGTTCTGGTTCTTTAATGGAGTTCTCATTTGTATTCTTTCTTTTCTTTTCTTTTTTCTTTGTTAATTACAGCTGATATGCTAGAAACCAGTTATCCACAAGCTTATCTTAGCAGAGAAGCCAACGGAAATAACCTCTTGGCCGGTGCAAACTTTGCTTCAGCTGCTTCTGGTTATTTTGATGCTACAGCCGAACTTTATGTAAATACATTAACAAGAGAAAAAAAATTCACTCTCATAAACATTAAATTTTCAAAAGTTTAAGTTGGTAAAAATAGGTGAAACCCCCAACACATAGAATATTTAATTGAGATAAAAACATGAATTCGAAGTCAGAGCCTTTATTCTTACTCTGATACAATGTTAAATAACTACTTATTCCAAAAGCTTAAGCAAATAAAAATAAATAAATTTAATCATTTAATTCATATTCTAACAATATAACTTGTGGATTTTGGTGTTGTAGAATACGATCTCATTAAGTCAGCAGCTGGATAACTATAGGGAGTACCAGAATAGGTTGGTGGAAATTGCTGGAAGATCAAATGCTTCAACAATAACATCTGATGCAGTCTACTATCTTAGTGCTGGGAGCAGTGACTTTCTTCAGAACTATTACATTGATCCTCTTCTTCAACTCGCCTTTACTATTGATCGCTTCTCAGACATTCTCATGCAATCCTATACAAACTTCATTCAGGTCCTTCCTCTCAACACTTCTCAAAAATAGATTATTGAGAAGTGTTAAGCCTCATTTTCCTAACAATTTCTCAACCATTTTTATACATATATATTTTTAAGAATTTACCATTGAATATGTAAGACCCACATGTGGACCTACAAATCCAATGGTGGATTGAATCCATTTGAAAAAAAAAAGAGAAGAAGATTGTTAGGAAATGGTTAAGAGAATGAGAATAAACATTTCTCTAAATTATTTATGTCATTTTTTAAATTATAAGATAGTAATTATAATTCAATTGGAATCCCCAACTGGTAGGTTCGAAATCCCCACACTCGTCTAATTAATGTTAGCCAATTTGAGTTTTATTGATGTCTTGGAGGGATTAGGTAAAGCTATGACTCAATCGGGCTTAATGAAGTTTTTGCGGTTTCCCATTGTTTACACCACTTTTGTCGTTGGTTCCCAGTGAGTGGGTACTATAATGGTCACACCAAAATATAATAGCCATATCTAATCAGCCATCCTATCCTTTTAATTAGAAAAAAGAAAAGAAAAGAAAGAAAGTAATTCAATATGCTAGACATATTTTACCCAAAAATGAGTAAGAGTGCGTACACACGCACATACGTCCAACCTAACACAAGTATAGTTTTATTTGATCAAACTTTTTTCTTCTCTTTTTTATTTATTTATTTTTAAATAAAAATTGTTAGCAAACACTCAAGTTTCTACTTTTATCTTTATGTTATTTCAAAACATTTCGATGATGATCTATTACTACTAATAAATTGGCTTTTATGTATATTATTTGTAAGGAATAAGAAAATGAACAAATTCCTATGCATTCTTTGATAAACTATAATTTTTTTTTTTTTTGTGTGACAGAGGCTATATGCATTGGGAGCAAGGAGAATTGGAGTGACAACACTGCCCCCAATGGGATGCCTGCCAGCAGCAATGACAATATTTGGTTTGGGTAGCAACGAGTGTGTGGACAGGTTAAACATTGACGCAATTTCCTTCAATTCGAAACTCAATGCCACATCGCAGAGGTTGCAAAATCGGCTTTCGGGTCTGATGTTGGTTATCCTTGATATCTACCAACCTCTTTACAATATTTCCACAAATCCTACAGCAAAAGGTAAGTGGATTTGTTTTTTGGGTTAACATAAGCATGTGATTGGAGGGAGTTAAATTTATTTTCGCAAATTGCAAAAAAGTTGTGTATATATATATATATATATATATATATCTATACCATATATCTCTCTCTCTCTAATTTTTAGAGAGAGAATCTTTCAATGTTCTAGGGTTTGAGATTTTCTGCCTCCCTAGTGAGACTCTTCCACCGCCTTGTGAAGCTGTTCCAGGGAAGAAGGGATCTCTTTTCTCCTCTCTCACATTGTTCCTTCTCCTTGTTTTGGTGTTAGTACAACTTTATGCAACCACTTCGGATAGGACCTTATCAATTTTTGATCCATTTTATATTATTTGTTGTTTTTCCTGCACTGCAATTTTCTCTTTGTGTTTATTGTTGGGGAACCCGTCCCTTTTGTTAGGTCTCACACTCTCAATCTCTTCCTCTCGGATCAAGAGTGGAAAATGCACTCACTTGTAACATTTTCTTCAATCAATTAGAAAAAAAAAAAAAAAAAAAAAAAAAAAAAAAAAGAAAAGAGAAAAAAGGAGCTAAGTAAACTATTTGGCCTAGACACCTAAAAGAAAGTGCCTAGTAAATTTTAGCATGGCGAAGTTGAGTGAGCCTCTACTACAACTCTGTTTATTTCGACGTATAGTGTCTTCTAGGAAATTTTTTTTTTTTTTTTTCTTCCTTTTCTTTTTTGTGTTTGGTACAATTGAAAATTGTAGTTAAACTGAAAACATTTTTTACTTACCCGAAAAACCTTTTTTAATCCTATAAAATAATTTCATTTTTTTAACACCATAAACTATTTTATGAGTTTCATCATCTCTTTTCCGCATGCATTCTCTCGTAGTTCATTCCCCTCCACCGTTCGAAAGCCGTACGGAGGCACTAGAGTTCATCGCCGGCCGCCGCAACCAGAGGTCGCCATAATTCACTAGCGGTTTCCCGCCGCCATCGCCAATTTTCCCTACAAGCCAAATGCCAAAAATTGTTTTGAGCTAAAATCTTTTTTATTTTATTTTTCTAATAAATCATTTCGATAAACAAAGAATATTTTAGGTCGAAACGAACAGAGCCTAAGAGACTAAACTTTATTTTTTTGGGATGAATTAAGAGACATAACTCATTGCATGATGATTGTTTAATTTGTCATAATTGTGGGTGGTTACAGGGTTTGTTGAGTCAAGGAAGGCTTGCTGTGGAACAGGTTTGCTAGAAACGTCAATACTATGCAATCCGTTCTCTGTGGGGACGTGTGCTAATGCATCTGAGTACGTCTTCTGGGACGGTTTCCATCCATCGGAGGCTGCGAACAGCTTTGTCACCCATGATTTGTTCAAAAGAGGCAGTGTGCTCTACAGCTGATCCAATTAATTTCTTTAGTAGTAAGGGCAGACAGCTCCAAAGTGCAAAAGATATAGAATAGTCAAGAATCAAACATTCAGCAAACAACCAATTATCAAAACATTATCTGAAAGAGGTGAAATGAAACAGCACTACAAAAAATTACAATTATCCTATACCTATATAATATACCCGTATTTTACGATTTTCAGGAAGCTAAAATGTACCTAAACTTTGTCAGAGAGTTTGACCATGTCACAAGCCAGTCTAAAAAGTTCCTTATTTTAACAGTTTCCTCGAGAATAACCATCTATAGTAGAAAGAGCTTCAATTGCACGAAGGACTACATCAAGAATTGGGTACCTGAAATTGTATGAAAGTGAAGAACAAGTGCAGGAAAGAAATTACTGTTAGAATAAATCAACAATAAATCTGTTCTTTCTCCATAGCATGTATAAATAAATCTAACAATGTCATACCTTCAATATTCTCACGACAAGCTTTCCATATCTACCTTCATGAATCTCCTGTAGATGTCCAAACATGTAGAAGAAAACTGTGTTTTGTGTGTGGAGGGAGACTATTACTCTCAACCATAATTTTCATATAATGACTTAATGAAGCCTAATGGGCAAACTTCACTTATATATAGGGTGAGAGTGAATGGCTTCCTCATGGGCCCAAAACAAAGCAAATGACTATGCTAGTCCACCCAAAAGTAATAAATACAACAATCTCCCACTTTGAAAACATAAGTCATTTAACCGCAAGATAAGTATAAATAAGCATTCTAAACACACAACCTGATCAAAATGTATTTGCAAGTAACAAGTTAGAAAACATCGATAGGATGCGTGACATATAAACGTACTTACAATCACGTGACCAAGGAAAATAGAATGCAAGTGTAAGACACAAATATCACAAATAGTGATCACTATATTTTCAAATGAAGCCCACTGAGACTAATACACAATGTCTCATATCACAACACCAATGTCATAGTTAACACAAATGCGCCTAGAACTATATATGGCAACACAAAAAAATACTCAGGTGCATAACTCGACCTAACTTAATAGAACAAAAGTCTCCAAAAACCCCGTATGAGTCGCATGCTCCTGAAGCACTATAGGAGCCAAAACCCTTGGTTAGTGGGTCCGCCAACATATGTTCTGTGGGAGTATGCACTACACGAATGTGATATTCATCTAACTTTCTCTCTAACAAACATATACTTTTATGTCAATATGCTTGTATCGTAAGGAGTTCCTAGTGTTTCAAGAGAAATAAAATTGCTGTAGAATTAACACAAAATATCTCTAATGGCATCACAATGGCATCTAGAATACCTAGCCTTGAGATAAAAGTCTGTAGTCATGTATTCCGACACGTAGTCTCACAATAAACTACACATTATGTCTTCATAGTTGAGGAAGCTATAAGTATTTGTATGACACTTTTCCACGAAATAGCTCTTCCTACCATCACAAATACACAACTTGGACAACCAAAATAGTTGGCATCACAATATCCATCTACATTAAGAATGTCGGATTACCGTTATGTTAGGACAAAGTCTCTAGCACCCCCACAAGTACCTTAGTACTTTCTTTGCAACTTTCCAGTGACTCAAGTATTTCCCAAGTACACCGATAATATAATCATATGATGTTATGTATATACTTAAGTCCACATCAAGCTATACACAGTTGACTCATTTAATATGATTACTTGAGGCAATTGAGACTTACAAGCTATCACATTTTCATAATATGTGTCTTTCCAAGAGAGATATGCCATAATCGTTAGGATTGACGATGTCACAATAAATTTGTGATGCATATAAAACAGAAAAAACAGAAACATGCGCTCATAAATTTCCTCATTCACAAAATAGTAAGATTTTTATCTTACACACATGCTAGAGTTCAAAATAAACATTGCACTCTTACACATTATTTTTATGTAGTTCATGCTAGAGTCTCTAACACATAATGACTTTTACGCACTATTTTATGTCAAATCCATGTTAGAGTCTGCAACACACAGTTAACTCTTACACATTATTTTTATCTCAAGTTCATGCTAGAGTCTCTAACACATAATGAACTCTTACGCATTATTTTTATCTCAAGTTCATGCAAGAGTATCTAACACATAATGAACTCTTACGCACTATTTTTTTCATGTCAAATTCTTGCTAGAGTTTGTAAAACAAAATAAACTCTTACACATTATTTTATTTTATCTCAAGTTCATGCTAGATTCTCCAACACACAATTGAGTTTTACGCATTATTTTTATCTCAACTCCATGTTAGAGTCTATAGTACATAATGGATGCTTACACATCATTTTTGTCAAATTCTATGCTAGTGTCCGCAATACAAAATGGAGTCCTATGCATGATAAAACAAAATAATTAAATAAAAAGACTTAAAATGACCTGCTATCGAGAATCTATAGTACATAACGGATGCTTACACATTATTTTTGTCAAATTCTATGCTAGTATCTACAATACAAAATGGACTCCTACGCATGATAAAACAAAATAATTAAATACAAAGACTTAAAATGACCCGCTATCGAGAGGATAAGACTGGGCAACCAAGTGCAAAGTTTATAACCATTTTCTTCATCGTCCCATACATTCTACTACATAATAATTTACCGATAGGGCAAAGTTATTATCCGTATAAACCTTGGTATAATTATTACGATTCACAAAATAATAACCCCAAATTTATTTATTTGTTTAATTCGAATAATATCCGATAAAATTCAATAATTTATCATGGTTAGTCTCACGATAGGCAAGTACGTAACCCCTCAAAATCATTCATTTTGAAGTACAACAACTTTATTCACATTGAACCAGCAAATCCCAATAATTTATCATGATTAGTCCTACGGTAGGCAGGTACATAACCATTCAAAATCATCAGTTTTGGTGTACAAAAAAATTATGCACATTAACCAAAAGTTCATTTATCTCTAAGTGAATATCATTATACATGCAAGTAGTTCAACTTCTATTGGAAGATAACAAAAAATCACAAATATTAGCTCCAGACATAATTAAAATGAACATTAGTCATAGATTGTATATTTCATCTAAAAAACTTTTCTTATGGAAAAGAAATCCATTTATAAGTCTCACTTAGTCCAAAAATATTTTCACATAAGTCATAAAATGATTACCAAGTACACCTTTACAATAATAAAGACACAGCATATTAAAAATTACTTGATAATCGTTATAAAATATTATAGACAAATTGGATTTTGTTCCTTTAAATAAGAATTTTATATTCACAAATACTCTCTAGATTTCCCCTAAGATATATTTCAAACAAACTAGAGATATAACCAATAGACACTAAAATAACATTCAATCAAAATAACACAAAATTGTGGTAAGCACCAAATTACACCACATGCACGACATCACCGAATTACAATAAGAGCAATAATGGATCATGTATTAAACATGTTGATGCTCTCAAGGTTTGCAAAACCCTTTATTGAATTAACAATAAAATTCAACAATTTGTTGCAGTTATTCCCACAATAGGTGAGAGCATAACTGGTCAAAATCATCAATTTTATACATAACTTAATTATTCGTTCACAAAAAAAAAAACATTTATTGAATTTATGATTTATCGTAGTTTGTCCCACAATAGGTGGGAACATAACCGGTCAAAATCATTGATTTTATATACGACACAATTATTCATATTAAACAAAATTCCTTAATCTCAATAGGAATGTACATAAATTCACATATAAATCTCGAAAGGAATGCATAAAATTTCACAACAACAGTACATGCACCCTTTATTTATTTATTATCGCACATGCCTTAAAATCAGTATTTGTTCATAACCAAATATTTCAGAATCATAAATATGATGAACAATGTATCCAAAACAATATTGTATACAAAATAAGCTGATATTAACATTTGTTTTCTTCAATTTATACTTACCCCTTTCTTTTCATTTCTCAATGTGAGACATAATACTCACACATGAATTTACAACAAATCTTCCTCTCACGTGTGAGTTTCTTTTACATTGGCTCAATTCTCTCTTATATGTAAGTCATTTTACAAATCATAGAGTCTCACGTATACAAGAGTTATACCATTAGCATTTTATCAAATGATGGGCTGGAACCAAAGTTTTATGAGAAAATATATAACTCGCTATTCCCATAAGATGACATATCTCCAAAAAATAATATTGAAAATCTCTTGGGTCAAAAAAACGCTTGTTGTCCATGACAAATGAAATAAAAATTTGGATTATATGCTCCATACTTAACACCCACTTACGTGTTGAGTCAAACTCCCTTTTAATAGGTGAGGCACAACAAATAGAATATTTAAATAGGTGAGGCACAACAAATAGAATATTTACTTTAAATAGGACGAATTAACAGAGTCAAGGTTCGATCTCAGGACCTTTGACTCTGATACTATTGACTATCTTAGACAACAATCACATTAGCCAAACTATAAGATTTGAATGCTCATCCATTCTTCAATCTTGACTTTAAATTTGAACATGATGATTTATATATCGTCATTTAATCTAGATTGGAATAGATTTTTGAAAATTTACCTTGTAAAAGATGTATGAAACCAGCGGATAAAGATACGATGTAATTTAATTTTTTTTTTAAAAAAAAAAAAAAAAAAACCAAAAAACCAAACAAATTTGATCTTTTAAGCACTTTTATCTTGATAAGCAGAAAGACTGGAATTGAGCAGATTCTTGAAAATCTATCTTGTAACAAATTTATGAAACGTTTGGATTATGATACAATATATGTAATTTAAATTTTTAAAAAACAAACTTGAGATACTAACAAATTTGATCGTCTACTAAATGATTTTTTATATTTTGTTGTAAATGCTGCCTACGTGAACGTATGCCAGTGTGTTGATATTTTTTACAAGGAAAAACTACCGTTTATCCCTTGAAGTATCCATGCATTTGCATTTTGGCGCCCAATATTTAAAAATTGACGAAAGGCCCCATAATGTATTTGACGTTGGCAAAAAAAAACCATGTGTCCATCAAATTCGTCTATTTGGACAAAAATCAAGTCACGTGCGTGCCATGCGACATTTTTCAACAAAAATTTTCAAAAATGCCCTTGGGGTAAAGTGTCAACATAAATGACTCCGGGGTAAAGTGTAAATATAAACATAAACATTAAAAAAAATAAGAAAAATAAAAAACCTAAAACTTACACAAAAATAAAAAATAAAAAGAATGTGAGGGTGGCCGAGCCATTTGGGATGGCTCGGCTACCCCCATTCGGTATGGAGTACCAAATGACCATGTGTCACATGGGGTGGTCCGACCACCCCAATATGCTCAAATGGGGGTGGCCGAAACGACCCCAAGTGGGTTTAGGGGTGGCTGAGCCACCCTCATTCGGCCGGTCTAGGGTCATTGCCCAAAGCGGCCACCCGCCCTCCCCTCCCTTTTTTGTTTTGTTTTTTTAATATAAACTTTTTGTTTGAAGTTTTAGGTTTAATTCAGTTTAGTTTATTTTTTATTTTTTGGCTTTTTCTTTTTTTACTTTGTATATAAACTTCTTGATAACCAGAAACTCATCCATTCTTCAATCTTGAGTTCAAAATTGAACTTGATAATTTTTCGCTATTTGATGCTTCTTGAATATCTTGTGCATCATTTGAAGATTTTTGAAAATTTATCTTCAATAGATTTTTACCAAATATGTTCCATCTGGATTGTCTAGAACAACTTGTTTTTAAAAATACTAAACTCTGTCAATTTCGAAATCTTATATTTGAATAGATAGATTTTTGAAACCTCAACATAATGAAACGATATAATTAATTAATTTTTTTTTAAAAAAAAAAATATGACATGCTAACTAATTTGATCTTCTAATTAAGTGACGAGTACTTCTCAACCAACCATCTTTGTGTGCTTGGCGATTATTGTGTGTTTGAGGAACAGTGACGACTTCTCAACCAATCATCTTTGTGTGCATGGTGATTAGTGTGTGTTTGAGGAAACCAAGATCAAAGGTTTAAAGGTTTCTCCAGCCAGTTATTACAGCCCTCCTTAAATTCCAACCTCCTTAACACACTACTGTTGATATCAGATAATATATATTATAATTATAATGGCTCTTTCAAGATCTTTCTTGGCTTCCTTTCTTCTTCTGTTTCATGCACTATTTGTCGCCAATGGGCAGTAGTTCCGGCAATGTTCCTATTTGGGGACTTTATAATCCAAGACCCGATGTGTGAGATCAGAGAGATTGTTGGGGTTATCCAACATCGGTTGTGTAAGGGGCTGAAGGGCACTTTATAAATATAAGGATAAGCCTTACCTCTTGAACTAGCTTTTGGAGTTGAGAGATGCCAAGACCACCCAACAATAATCAAAGGGGTTAAAGCTTAGACCTAATGCTTCATGAAGCACCATGACCAAGTAACTTACCACTCAAAACCAACCAGAGACCAAACCATATTATGACTAACTAAGGGAGGCCGTATGTGGCCCTAACTGATTTTAAATTTCCTTTAATTTTTTTTTATTAAGTTAAATATGTGTAATTTTTGCTTAAAAATTAAGCTTAATGCCTCAAGTTTCTACTTTTATCTTTATGTCATATCATAACATTTCAATGATGATCAATTACTACTAATAAATTGGCTTTTATGTATATTATTTGTAAGAAATAAGAAAATAAACAAATTCCTATGCATTCATTGATAAACAATAATTTTTTTTTTTTTTTTTGTGTGACAGAGGCTATATGCATTGGGAGCACGGAGAATTAGAGTGACAACACTGCCCCCAATGGGATGCCTGCCAGCAGCCATGACAATATTTGGTTTGGGTAGCAACGAGTGTGTGGAAAGGTTGAACATTGATGCAGTTTCCTTCAATTACAATCTCAATGCCACATCTCAGAGGTTGCAAAATCGGCTTTTTGGTCTGTCATTGGTTATCCTTGATATCTACCAACCTCGTTACAATATTTCCACAAATCCTACAGCAAATGGTAAGTGGATTTGTTTTTTGGGTTCACATAAGCATGTGATTGGAGGGAGTTAAATTTATTTTAGCAAATTGCAAAAAAGTTGTATATATATATACCATATATCTCTCTCTCTCTAATTTTTAGAGAGAGAACCTTTCAATGTTCTATGGTTTGAGATTTTCTGCCTCCCTAGTGAGACTCTTCTACTGCCTTGTGAAGCTGTTCCAGGGAAGGAGGGATCTCTTTTCTCCTCCCTCACATTGTTCATCCTCCTTGTTTTGGTGTTAGTACAACTTTATGCAATCACTTCTGATAGGACCTTATCATTTTTTGATCCATTTTATATTATTTGATTGTTTTTTCTGCACTGCAATTTTCTCTTTGGGTTTATTGATGGGGAACCCATCCCTTTTGTTGGGTCTCAGACTCTTGATCTCTTCCTTTCGGATCAAGAGTGGAAAATGCACTCACTTGTAACATTTTCCTAATTCAATTAAAAAAAAAAAAAAGGAGCTAATTAAACAATTTGGCTTAGACACCTAAAAAAAAAGTGCCTAGTAAATTTTAGTATTGCGCAGCTGAGTGAGCCTCTACTACAACTCTATTTGTTTCGGCGTATAATATCTTCTAGAAAAAGTTTTTTTTTTTTTTTTTTTTTGGTACAATTGAAAATCGTAGTTAAACTGAAAACATTTTTTACTGACACGAAAAACCTTTTTTAATCCTATAAAGTAATTTCCTTTTTTTAAAAAAAAAAACCGTAAACTATTTTATGAGTTTCATCTTCTCTTTTCTACATGCATTCTCTCGCAGTTCATTCTCTACCGTTCGAAGCCGTACGGAGGCGCTAGAGTTCGTCGCCGGCCGCCGCAACTAGAGGTCGCCAGAAGTCACCAGCGGTTTCCCGCCGCCATCGCCAATTTTCCCTACAAGCCAAACGCCAAAAATTGTTATAAGCTAAAATCTTTTTTATTTTATTTTTCCAAAAAATCATTTCGATAAACAAAGAATATTTCAGGTCGAAACGAACAGAGCCTAAGAGACTGAACTTTATTTTTTTTGGGATGAATTAAGAGACATAACTCATTGCATGATGGTTGTTTAATTTTTCATAAATGTGGGTGGTTACAGGGTTTGTTAAGTCAAGGAAGGCTTGCTGTGGAATAGGTTTGCTAGAAACATCAATACTATGCAATCTATTTTCTGTGGGGACGTGTGCTAATGCATCTGAGTACGTCTTCGGGGACGGTTTCCATCCATCGAAGGCTGGGAACAGCTTTGTCACCCTAGATTTGTTCACAAGTGGCAGTGTGCTCTACAGCTGATCCAATTAATTTCTTTAGTAGTAAGGGCAGATAGCTCCAAAGTGCAAAAGATATAGAATAGTCAAGAATCAAACATTCAGCAAACAACCAATTATCAAAACATTATCTGAAAATGGTGAAATGAAACAGCACTACAAAAAATTACAATTATCCTATACCTATATAATATACCCGTATTTTACGATTTTCAGCAAGCTAAAATGTACCTCAACTTTGTGAGGGAGTTTGACCATGTCACAAGCCAGTCTAAAAAGTTCCTTATTTTAACAGTTTCCATGAGAATAACCATCTACAGCAGAAAAAGCTTCAATTGCACGAAGGACTACATCAAGAATTGGGTACCTAAAATTGTTTGCAAGTGAAGAACAAATGCAGGAAAGAAATTACTGTTAGAATAAATCAATAATAAATCTGTTCTTTCTCCATAGCATGTATGCATAAATTTAACAATGTCATACCTTCAATATTCTCATGACAAGCTTTCCATATCTACCTTCATGAATTTCCTGCAGATGTCCAAACATATAGAAGAAAACTGTGTTTTGTGTGTGGAGGGAGACTATTACTCTCAACACTAATTTTCACATAATGACCTAATGAAGCCAAATGGGCAAACTTCACTTATATATAGGGTGAGAGTAAATGGCTTCCTCATGTGTCCCGCAAAGTTGGCACATCCCATTATGGGCCCAAAACAAAACAAATGACTATGCTTGTCCACCCAAAAGTAATAAATATAACAATCTCCAACTTTAACAACATAAGTCATTTAATCACAAGATAAGTACAAATAAGCATTCTAAACACACAACCTGATCAAAATGTATTTGCAAGTAACAAGTTAGAAAACACCGATAAGATGCATGACATATAAAAGTACGTACAATCACGTGACCAAGGAAAATAGAATGCAAGTATAAGACACAAATAACACAAATAGTGATTACTATATTTTCAAATGAAGCTCACTGAGACTAATACACAATGTCTCATATCACAACACCAATGCCATAGTTAACACAAATGCGTGTAGAACATTATATGGCAACACAAAAAAATACTCAGGAACATAACTTGCACTAACTTAATAGAACAAAAGACTCTAACAACCTCATATGAGTCGCATGCTCCTGAAACATTATAGGAGCCAAAACACTTTGTTAGTGGGTCCGCCAACATATGTTCTGTGGGAGTATGCACTACACAAATGTGAGATTCAGCTAACTTTCTCTCTAACAAACATATACTTTTATGTCAATATGCTTGTATCGTAAGGAGTTCCTAGTGTTTCGAGAGAAATAAAATTGCTGTAGAATTAACACAAAATATCTCTAATGACATCACAATGGCATCTAGAATACCTACCCCTGAGATAAAAGTCTACAGTCATGTATTATGATACGTAGTCTCACAATAAACTATACATTATGTCTCCATAGTTGAGGAAACTATAAGTATTTGTATGACACTTTTCCACGAAATAGCTCTTCCCACTATCACAAATACACAACTTGGACAACCAAAATAGTTGGCATCACAATATCCATCTACAATAAGAATGTCGAATTACCGTTATATTAGCACAAAGTCCCTAGCACCCCCACAAGTACCTTAGTATTTTCTTTGCAGCTTTCTAGTGACTCAAGTATTTCCCAAGTACACCGTTAATATAATCATATGATGTTATGTACATACTTAAGTCCACATCAAGCTATACACAGTTGACTCGATTAATATGATTGCTTGAGGCAATTGACACTTAGAAACTATCACATTTTCATAATATGTGTTTTTCCAAGAGAGATATGCCAGGATCGTTAGGATTGAGGATGTCACAATAAATTTATGATGCATATAAAAAAAAAAAAAACAGAAACATGCACTCATAAATATCCTCATTCACCAAATAGTAAGATTTTTATCTTACACATGCTAGAGTTCAAAATAAACATTGCACTCTTACACATTATTTTTGTCTCAAGTTCATGCTAGAGTCTCTAACACAATGACTTTTACACACTATTTTATGTCAAATCCATGCTAGAGTCTGCAACACACAATTGACTCATACACATTATTTTTATCTCAAGTTCATGCTAAAGTCTCTAACACATAATGAACTCTTGCGTATTACTTTTATCTCAAGTTTATGCTAGAGTCTTTAACACATAATAAACTCTTACGCACTAGTTTTTTCATGTCAAGTTTATGCTAGAGTCTGTAACACGGAATGAACTCTTACGCATTATTATTTTTATCTCAAGTTCATGCTAGTCTCTAACACATAATGAACTCTTACGCACTATTTTTTCATGTCAAATTCATGCTAGAGTCTGTAACACACAATTGACTTTTACGCATTGTTTTTATTTCAACTCCATGTCAGAGTCTATAGTACATTATGGATTCTTACGCATTATTTTTGTCAAATTCTATGCTAGAGTCCGCAATACAAAATGGACTCCTATGCATGATAAAACAAAATAATTAAATACAAAGACTTAAAATGACCCGCTATCGAGAGGATAAGACTGGGCAACCAAGTGCAAAGTATCTAACCATTTTCTTCATCTTCCCAAACATCTTACTATCTAATAATTTATTGATAGGGCAAAGTTATTATCCGTATGGACCTTGGTATAATTATTACGATTCACAAAATAATAACTCCAAATTTATTTATTTATTTAATTCGAATAATATCTAATAAAACCTAATAATTTATCATGGTTAGTCTCACGATAAACAAGTACGTAACCACTCAAAATCATTTATTTTGATGTACAACAACATTATTCACATTGAACCAGTAAATTCCAATAATTTATCATGATTAGTCCCACGATGGGTAGGTACATAACCATTCAAAATCATCGGTTTTGGTGTACAAAAAAATTATGTACATTTAACTAAAAGTTCATTTATCTCTAAATGAATATCATTATATATGCAAGTAGTTCAACTTATATTGGAAGATAACAGAAAACCACAAATGTTATCTTTAGTCATAATTAAAATGAACATTAGTTATAGATTGTATATTTCACTTAAAAAACTTTTCTTGTGGAAAAGAAATCTATTTATAAGTCTCACTTAGTCCAAAAATATTTTCACATAACTCATTAAAATGATTACCAAGTACACCTTTACAATAATAAAGGCACAACATATTAAAAATTACTTGATAATCATTATAAAATATTATTGACAAATTGGATTTTGTTCCTTTACATAAGAATTTTATATTCACAAATACTCTCCAGATTTACCTCAAGATATATTTCAAACAAACTAGAGATTTAACCAATAGACACTAAAATAACATTTAATCAAAATAACACAAAACTGTCACAAGTACCAAATTATACCACATGCACGGCATCACTGAATTACAATAAGGGCAATAATGCATCATGTATTAAACATACCAATGCTCTCAAAGGTTCGCAAAATCCTTTATTGAATTAACAGTAAAATTCAACAATTTATTATAGTTATTCCCATGATAAGTGAGAGCATAACTGGTCAAAATCATCAATTTTATACATAACATAATTATTCGTTCACAAAAAAAAAAAAAAAAACACACACACACACACACATTTATTGAATTTACGATAAAATCCAACAATTTATCAAAGTTTGTCCCACGATAGGTGGGAACATAACCGGTCAAAATCATCGATTTTATATACAACACAATTATTCATATTACACAAAATTCCTTAATCTCAATAGGAATTTATATAAATTCACATATAAATCTTGAAAGGAATGCATAAAATTTCACAAGCAACAATACATACACCCTTTATATATTTCTTATAGGACATGCCATAAAATCAGTATTTGTTCATAACCAAATATTTCAGAATCACAAATATGATGAACAATATAAACAAAACAATATTGTATACAAAATAAGCTGATATTAACTTTTGTTTTCTTCAATATAATATTTACTCATTTCTTTTCATTTCTTAATGTGAGACATAACATTCGCACGTGAATTTACAACAAATCTCCCCCTCACGTGTCTATTTCTTTTACATTGGCTCAACTCTCTCTTATATGCGAGTATTTTACAAATCATAGAGTGTCACGTATACAAGAGTTATACCAATAGCATTTTATCAAATGATGGGCTGGAACTAAAGTTTTATGAGAAAATATATAACTCACTACTCCCATAAGATGATATATCTCCAAGAAAGAATATTGAAAATCTCTTGGGTCGAAAAAACGCTTGTTGTCCATGACAAATGAAATAAAAATTTGGATTATATGCTTCACATTTAACACACATACAAGAAATTGTCAATCCATACACCATAAAACTTACATCTTTATATTGAATATAAATATACTGTATAACACATTAACAATTTTTGCTCGACAAAAAATATTTCAATCAAAATAAACTTCACATATGATTGAAATAAATATCAATGGAGTTGTCAAAGCCCTCATTTTAGGGATAAAAAATAATATGTATACTCAAAATCATATGTATACATAAAACAAAATAGTGTGTATATTCACAAAAATAAAACACATTGTTGAAATAAATATAGCACAAAAAACTTATCAATCTCAAAATAAATACCACAATTGAGACCAATCTCTTTTCCGCCCAAATCCTTAGCTCCAGTAAATCCAAGTTTATAAAAAATATAAACAACTCATTGTTGGACATAAAATGACATGAATCTAGGATAAGTTCACACATATTTAATCTTTAACCGCTTTGTTTGATAAATATGTAAATTAATGTCAATGCAAAAGTCTCATCACTTCATCACATATGCACACACCATTGAAGTTCACACATATGTAACTCTATCACATGTCCATCTTTAACCCCTTTTTTTTTTTAATAAAAATTTTAAGCCCTTATGCTTCGTATGAAGCAAACATACATGAAGGACAAAATATATGTCTTCACATTTGATTCGTTAACGAAAAAGAAAAATCCTTTTAATTCAATACACAAGCAAATTAAACCCCCCCCCCCCCCCCCCCCCAAAAAAAAAAGGATTAAAAATGAGACTCATAGTGTAGAAGCTAAAAAAAAGAACCATGTAGAACATTACAAAAAATAGACCCCAAATCGTATAGCATCTGACGCACTATTAAGAAAAATTGAGGCGTCTAAATCATGCCATTTTCAAAAAAATATAATATACATATTATTTTAAAACATGCTACAATAGCACGCTAAACAAATTGACAACCATCTTCTACGCGTTAAAAGCCACATAACAATGAAAGAAAAATAGAATCACAAACCAAAAAACACTGCCAACAGCACTGCACGGCGGCAATGCGAGATGGAGACGGTACGCTTAGATTACCCATAGTAGTGGTGGCGGCAAGAAATTCAAATCCATTACCGCCTCCACTCGAAACCAAATCTCGTTTGTTCACAATATTTTTAGATAAAAAATATCAGTCTAAACAAGATTTATTACAGCTATGAAGAAAAGAAACAGAGACTCTGATACCAATTGTTAGAATAAAGCAATAATAAATATGTTCTTTCTCCATAGCATATATAAATAAATCTAACAATGTCATACCTTCAAAATTCTCATGACAGCCTTTTCATATCTACCTTCATGAATCACCTATAAATGCCCAAACATGTAAAAGAAAACTGTGTTTTGTGTGTGGAGAGAGGCTATTACTCTCAATCCTAATTTTCACATAATGACCTAATGAAGTCTAATGGGAAAACTTCACTTATATATAGGGTGAGAGTAAATGGCTTCTTCACGTGTCCACAAAATTGACCCATCCCATTATAGGCCCAAAACAAAACAAATGACCATGCTAGTCCACACGAAAGGGATAAACACAACAATTTCTATCCAAAAATACAAACATTATAATACTTGCAACTAGTCATCAGCTTGTTTGGGACGAGCAGACCGCATATGCCCAGGTACTAGTCAGGTGCTTAAAAATCTCCTAACACCTCATTAGCCAAAAGAAAAAGAAAAAACAAAGGAAAATCACTATAATTTATCTTAATAAAAGCATCAGGAGGCAATATAATTCCGTCTGGCCATAAATTGCAAAGTTTGAGTAATTAACAATTTTCTTGGGTTATAAAATCGCGTAAGATAGATTAGTAACTCCTTGAAAAAAGCTAAATTATCTTTGATCATAAAACCATATATTATACAAAGACTAAAGCATTAGATATCCGCTGTCCAACTACCAGCCCCTATAAGAGACTTTACCCTTTTCATTGGATTTTTAAACAAAAATTGCTAAACAAGTACATTTGAAGATTTAGAAATTCAAAACAATAACACATCATATATACTGTGCTTAAGTTACCGAATATAGGTTATGAACATAGTTTTAGGCCATTGATTGTTGGGCACGTGCCAGAAATTCCATGGCCAGCAAAGCTTTCAAACATGGGCCCCAGTGATGCATATTGACAAGTCCAGCCACCATGGCACATTCAAATTATTCACAACAATGGCCAACTGAGCCAGATCACTTGATCCTCTTTATAGAAATATAAATTGCAAATTGAACAAAGACACCAAATCTTACTAACAGCAGTTCATATAGGAGTCATTATTTAGTCATGGATCTCTAGATCCCTAGTTATATTCCTTTACAGCAATGAAACACAGGAACGGTAAACAATGGCAAGGACAACTAGCAGGATACGGTTTTTGCTTGCTTAGACTCATAAATTACAGGCAGAGAGATATACTTAAATCATGTGGACTAAATGTATTACTGGTATTTGGTGAATAAGATTCATGTAAGACATGACCACTATTTTGTACTACTAGACTATAAGGTGCTTAATTGCTAAAAGATAGCCAATTGCCCCAGTAGCAATACTTAAAAGAAATTGCAAATAAAATGAGATAATTGCTTGACTGAACCATTGCAAGCTACAGATATATCAGTTGTCATTTAAAAAAAAAAGGGAGCCTTGGTCTACGAAATATATACTCCCATTTAAATACAGAGTGAAGCTGTACCTTTCAGGTATTCTTTCACTTGTTAATTTGCTCATCTCAAAAGTCAAGAGATTAATCAATAAACTTGGTAATCCCAACTTCATCAAAGGTGGAAGAAGAATATGCACAACATTCGGCTGACTTTCAACGACGGCTAACAATATTCCAACACTTTGTTCAAAAAAGAAAACCTCTTCAGCCAAAGAAAATTAATTTAAAATTCCAGTTGAATTTATTTTTTTAAGAAGAAAAATTTATTAGAAGCGCAAGGGAGCACAACTCAAAATACACATGAATTATACAATAGAAAATGCCCAGCAAGATCAGGAACAGCGGGAAAGAGAACAAATATCTACAAACTTAGAGGCATAAAAAAAAAAACATTAACTGAGATCCACTCAATGAGAGGTTTCAGAAACAAAGCTATATATCCAAGCTCGTCTTCTCACATTCTTTCTAGATGCACCACATTAAATAGGAAAGGATTACATTCAAAATAACATTAGGATCCTTTTGACAAAACCTTCTTTTCCAACATGCCAAGAGCTCCATCACCCGTCTCGGCTCCAAACATCCTAAAGACCAAGTTCCACAAGGCTCTCGCAATATCACAACAAAGAATTCCTGTTGAATTTTTTCTAACTCCTTGAAAAAGCGTGGACTTACTATATGTTTTAGCAATATTTAGCCCCTAAAGCATCAAACCAAAAGCAATGAGAAGGGAGTTATTGATGATTACATGAGGCCCTCAAATATAGCGTTCTGATCAACCCAAAAATTCAGTTTAGAAAGCTAGCTTTTATAACAATCCAAGAGAAGATTTTGGTTTTTTTTTTTTTTTTTTTTTTGGGAAAAATAGACTTTACCCCCCCCCCCCCCCCCCCAAGTTCGGGGCAATTTGTAATTTGACCTATAAAGTTTCAATTTTGGCAATCTACCTTCCCAAAGTTTCAAATTTTTGCAATTCGACCAATATTATCTCAAAATTCTTATATTGCCCCTGATTTTTATTTATTTTTTTTATTTATTAAAAAAAATATATATTTGAAAGTGCAAAAATGGCCAGATGGCCAAAGGGGTAGCTACGGCCACCCCGAATTTTTTTTTTTTTTTAAATTTTTATAAAAAATAAAAAATAAAAAATTATGGGCAATATGGAAAGTTTTGGATACAATTGGTCAAATTGAAAATTTTGGAACTTTGGGGGGGGGGGGGGGGGAGGGGGGAGGGGGTGCATTGCCAAAATTGAAACTTTGGAGGTCAAATTACAAATCGCCCCAAACTTTGGAGGGGTAAAATATAATTTTCCCCTTTTTTTTTTTTTTTTTTTTTTTTTGAAAAGTTGGCTTTCGTATGTAACAAAGCTGAACTTAAATGGTATTTAAAACTCCTTGTGATTTGCAAGTAACATTGTTTTAATCATATCTAATGCGACATGATATGGACTCAAATGCATATATTTCAATAATTATTTAAATTTATTAACTTTAATGAAGGCACAAGTGTTCAAAAACTTTAAAATTTTTAACAATATAGGAACATATGATAAACACTGGCTGTTTGTATACCCCTATACGCAATTTATTCAGCAATAACCAAAAATAATCACAAAACCAAAACCAAACACCATTATCCCATTTATTCATGAAAAAAAAAAAAAAACACTCTAAATACTTGTTCAGTTTAAATGAAACAAAAACTGGCGAACAGGGGGAACAATTAAAGAGTACATAAAAATAGTACACACATTTCAAGCCAAGAACTCTACAAGTAAAGTGAAACATCAAATATGTAAATTTTTCAAGTTATATAGAAAATGCTTTAACATTTAAACAAGGCAAAAGTCAACCATTTAAAAATTATTATATTTGGGATTTTTCAACATTCTTAAAGTTTCTTTCATTGTGACATAAGCTTAGTTGAGATGAGCTGTGTTCAGTACCAAAGTTTCTTTTGTCAAGAATCCACTTAACCAGCCAACCCTCCTACCAAGTTGCTGATTCAAACCTACATAATATAACCTCTGTTAACAAAAGAAAAATACTTTTAACATCTGATTAAAAAGACAAATAATTCAAATGACAATTATAACCAAAATCTTCCTACAACTATAGTGTTTCTTACTTCCATAACTTATTCAACCAATCAGCCCTCTTAGGAAGTATCAAGCTTGACCTCCTACAATGAATATGTGGACAGGATCTTTAAACTCCATAGTCGGTGACACCCTTATTTGTGCAATCACTTGGTTTTTTGCTTTCTCTGACACTGCTGTTTGAAATATACTTACTAAGAAATACCACCACAAGCACCCAAAAATATCCTATGGTGAAAACTTTTCAATATAGGCACCCACACGCACATTTACCAGAATGTCTCAAAGAAAATAAACCACAGACAATATTTTCTACCTTCTCAATAAGCTGTAGATTTGAGGTATTTTCCATAATCCATAAAATCTGGCATAGAATATGTTCAGACTGCAATGCTTCAGCCCACGTTCTACATTCACCACTTTGAAAACCCAAAGTTAACAACCTGTATCAGGATATATATATAAGAAAAGCATACAGCATCTGTTTGAGTCTGTCTCAAAACCACTAATACTAGAGACACGAAACTGTAAATGACATGACTGATGCAACATGCAATAAGAGACTCGGACACTGCTGATTTTCTATTACAAGATAATGAGTATTCTAATTTAATAGATATAAAAAATAAAAATAAAAAATAAAAAAGCATGGGTATTCTTTCAAAAAGAGGGGAAAAAGTGAGAACTGTCATTCCACTATGTATGGTTATTGTTCGCAAATGGACAGAGAGGAGAAACAAAGGCTGATTTGAAAGTTTCTTGCCAGAAGAAACAAGGAATACCAAGAAAAAGAAAATTAGGAGCACAATAATCCAGGATAGGCATAATGAGACTTATGGATGTAGGCTACAAGTTACAACTTAATAGGTTAGAAAGAATGAAACACTAGCAGCAAGTATAATAATAAAACCAAAATCTGAAACGTTTTCTCAAATGATTGACAATAGGAATTACAAGCGCAAGACTATGTATTACCGACAAGCTTCACATAGGCATTGAGCGTCGTCTAGAAATAATTGTTCCACAATTATCTCAACCAACCCATTTGTGGAGACTATATGTTTCAATGGAACTTCATGGCAGGCAAGGTTTCCAATAATTCCGAGGTAAATCTCCTGGAGCAAGAAAATCAATTAGATCCACAGGAAACAAGTCTTCACAATCTCCAGGTTAACAGTTTTTCCATTTACAGAAAACAAGTTAAGAGAGAAGGAATGAATATAAGTTCATCGGGCAAAAGAATTTTACAACAAAGTTGAAATGTGGCTTACCTTAACATGCACATATTGGGGAACTAAAAGGTTTGCTAAAAGTACTTCAAGTACGAGGTTTTGTACCTGCACAAATATGTTACTTAGATTGCAGTACGAAAGCTTTCATAGTCAGACCTCTAGCAATAACAAGACAAATCATAGTTCAAAACCTAGTTCAAGGAAAATTAAAAAAATTCGGGTGCTTGCAAAAGAGAAGGGTGGTTGGAGGTAGAAACCTATAACAATATGATTAATCAGGCCTTCTAATAAAGTGTTAATGACTGCTATCTTCATCTCATGATCACAAGCATAATCAAGACTTTAGAGGGGATACGAGGATTGATGCTAGATTGTACTTCCAACTGGATAGTTCTTTAATCAACTTTTTATTTGAGTTACAATAGCCTCATTATATCCAAAATCCAGAATTAAGGTTGATATGACTTGACATGCAATCAGAATCAATACAGGCAAAAAGCACCATTGAGATTAATTGTCAATTGAAGGGAAAACTTGAGTACCATGAGTTCTGCATTAGTTTTACTTGCAGAAAGATCCCATAAAATGCAACCATACTCTTCCCCAAGCCTCTTCTCCTGATGATATACTAGGCTGATCGATCAGATCTACGACATGACTCTTCATCTTCTCCTTCTTGTCGAGCATGTTGATCATAATCCCCAACAATCTCCATGCTCTCAAAGTTATTATTTGAAGAGTTCTGAACTTCATCTCCAGATAGAGAAGCTGAACATTCTTCCACATGACCAGTATTTTCTACTTGATTAATGTCAACACGCGCATCAACGCCAAGAGAATCGTGGTTATTACTTGCATCAGTTGGTAGAAGTTTCCGTATCAGAGAGATTGTATAACCAGGATCAACTGTAGTTTTTTTTTTTTTTTGAAATAGGATCAACTGTAGTTGAGATGTCAAACAACTGCACAACAGTAAAAAAAAAATTAAAAATTAAAATAATAATAATAATAATAATAATAATCATGTTTACAACACAAGACATTGTTGACCAGGTATACGTTATGTTTTTTTTTTTTTTTTTTTTTTTTGGATGTCAAGGAGCCTCTTCAAGGCAGGGCCCATCGAACCCACCCTTACGTTATGTTAATGCTCTTAAAATGTATTTATATATGTATTTACACATATATGGGCCGGGCTGGTGTGGACATGTATTATCAACGCTCTATCATTTGCTTCAATCAGAGTACGGAAGAAAACTATGGTTATTACCACAATCAAGAGTTCCCAATTTCAGATTTCAGCCAAGTTGAGTGCGTATGGGAAAATTTATGCAAGCATATGAGCTTTAATCACAATGTACTTCACATGTATTGTGCCAAAAGTCGGCCAAATCATATTTGAATAAGAACCAGCATATATCTGAGCTGCAAATGGATTTAACAATGAATATATTTGACAAACAACTGGTACCCACATCATCGAATGCCCTATTTAACCTGTTTATAAATCAATTAGACCTCAAATACAACCAAAAAGAAAGGGCCAAGAACACTGTGAGATTTTCCTAGAATTGGCAAAATTTTCACTGAACCATCAAACAGAATCGTCACTATCAAATAGCGTGACAAATGAACCACTAAAGCCCTATTTACATACACTTAAGCTCCTAAGAGAGAGGGAAGAGAAAAGATAAGAGCTAAACGGACGACAGGAACAAAAAAAGAAACCAAGTGAAATCAAAGCCGTTGATTGCTACCTCATCAGGCGGAGCAGAAGGGTGATGTGCCGGTGCATCAAGTTGTACTTCCCCTTCTTCTTCTTCTTCTTCTTCTTCTACAAGGTCTGCTTCTAAGTCGAGCGCCATAGCCCTTAACTGTGCGGAATACCCACCGGCTTAGCGGAGCTCTGCCTCTACTTTCTCAAATTTCCCGGCTTTCGCTACTGCATAGAGCTTTTATATATATATAGTACATTTAGAAAGAAAGAAAAAAAATACAAAATACAAAATAAGAGAAAAAAATTATGTGAGAATATATGATAATTTTGAGGGAAAAGTTCACATAACTCCCTCAAACTACCACCCAATTGATAATGTTCCTCTAAACTTTCAATTGTGACAATGTCCCCCTCAAACTACTAAAAATTGATGATGTTTCCCCAAATAACGAAACTACCCCCAATAAAATAAAAACAAAAAATAATAAAACTTCTAGAAAAAACCTAAAACTAATTAAAAAAAAAAATCCTTTTTATAAGAAAAAAATTAAAAATTTTCGATTTTTTTTTTTTTTTTGCTATAAAAATTTCATTTTTAATTTTGTTTTATAAATTTTTTAAAATAAAAATTTCCGTTTAAAAAAAAAAAATTCTTATAAAAAAATTAAAAAATTTCGTTTAAAAATTAATTTATTTATTTAAAAAAAAAAATTGTTCTTTTGAAATTAAATAAATAATAATTTTTTTTTAATTTTTTTAATTTTTTTTTTCAAGGGTATTTTTATCTTATTAAGAAATATATAAGGGCATTTTGATCTTTTTGTTAGTCTTGGGGGGAGACATTGCCAATGTTTTGATAGTTTAGGAGGGGCATTGTCACAATTGAAAGTTTGGGGAGGACATTGTCAGTTGGATGGTAGTTTGAGGAGGTTATGTGGACTTTACCCTAATTTTTATTTTATTTTATTTTTTTAAATCATAATATCAGTCATAATTTTCTTGACATTATAGATGATCTTTTTTTTTTTTCCTGAGAATTGACATAGATGATCTTAAGTTTGAATTTTTGATGTAAAAATGAGTATCAAATCTACATTTAAATGGTTAAATTTATTATTTGAAAATAAAAATTGGAATGGAACTATGGAAGTATGGAGCTCCGTGCATCAAGATCACATGTCCATCTAACACTTAATTTTCGTTAGTCTATACAAATAGCCTAGGGAAATAAAAAATTATTTGAATGGAAGTTTGGAGGTTCAGCTCGCCATCACCAGGCCCAAAGTACCACCACCCACATAGTTGAAGGCCAAATTAATGGCAGTCGGGCGACAATTGCCTTTTGAAGGCACACAACATAAATAATACCTCTTCTATTATCTATATAAGGTGAGTAAGAGGCTAAACTAGGTATCCAATTATCACGTAATCTTCATCTCTATCTCATTTTAACCAAATATGCTATTATCCCCCAATCTTTATCTATCACTTTCATTTGCACCTTATGTCTTTACTGACTTAAGCATCGAATGTGGTGTCATCGCTCCCCTCCCTTCTTCCCGTAGGGTCGCTTTGACGTTTGGTTGTTTTGTAAGAATCCGAGATTGAGGCTAGGCGTGGATGATCACTATCACTGCCCACCAGCTTAGTGGATCACATGTCCAACAAAAATAAAAATATTATAAATAAATCCAAACGTTTTAGGAGTAGTTGTCCCACTGCCACAAGTATAGGTTTTAACGTAGTTCACAAACGAGTGGAGAGCGAGACGTGGAAAGAGAGAACCGAAGAAAAAAAAAAAAAAAAAAAAGGTGGGGGGGGGGGGGGGGGGGGTTGTTAAAACGATATTGTATAATTTAGTAAATATTAATTCCTCAATATAATTTGATTTGTATTTATTATATAATTTGATTTTTATTTATTTGTTTCTTTATTTGATTTGAACATTAATTAATAATAGTTGATCTATTAAGGAATTTATATGTTGTATATAAGAAGCAGTTTGATAAGATCCTTTCCTACATGGAGCATAGGAAGACACAATTAATGAGCAACCTTGTCAACCAATAACATGCGTGAAGTGTAGAAATTGTTGTATGTGGAGAAAAGTAGAGAAAAATCTCAACTTTTATTTGTTATGTGGGTTAACAACAGTAAAAGGTAGAGAAAAATAAACAGAGAAAATCTCAACTTTTGTTTGTTTTCCTTGCTATGTTTTCTCTCTGGCAATAACCTAGAGGAGAAGGATCTGGTTCCACGTCTATTGTGATTGTGGAGGATTGCGTGCAAGCTGAGTCTAAACATCATGGCGGATGATCTAACGAGGATGTGGGATAACTTCTCCTTGCTAGATGAAGAGGAGGTGGAAGTGGAAGTCCAGGCCGGGGATTTCCAAGCAGTGACCAACCGAGGCAGGGATTGTGTTGTCGAAAAATTGGTAGCCCATCGATACGTGAGTATGGAGACAATAAAAAATACCCTAAAACGCTGGTGGAGACCATCAGGGACCATGTCATTCAAAGCTCTGGGGGAAAATCTCTTTATCGTCAAGTTTGACCACGGTCGAGATAAAAAGAGAGTTTTGGAGGGCCGGCCGTGGGTTTTTTAAGGCACTCTTTTTTTAGTTGAGGACTATGACGATCGCACTCCTCTGGCACAATTTATGTTTGACAAGGCCTCATTTTGGGTTCGAATGTATCATCTGCCATTGGGATGTATGGGGCGTGAGGTTGGGCGTAAGATTGGCTCTTCAGTTGGACTAGTGGAAGAGGTGGACACAGACGCCGACAGAGTGGGCTGGGGGGAGTTCTTAGGAGTGAAGATACAACTAGATTTGACCAAACCCCTCTCGAGGGGGCGTAAGTTGAAACTAGAAGGAAAGTCGAGCTTGATTGTTTTTCAATATGAAAGGCTTCCTAAATTTTGTTTCCAGTGTGGTGTCATTAGCCATGGTCCAGGTGGGTGTCAAAAGCGGAGCGACATGCGAAACCAGGCTGGTTCAAGCCAATATGGCCCCTGGATGCGAGCACCATCACCAACCAAAAGGGCAGATCAGAACCAAGGAGGCTTTGTATCAAAACATGGAAGAAACTACCCAGACCCACCGGTTTCAGGAAGTCGGTCAGGGCAGGGCAACAGAAAATTTTGGCGGGGAGGGGAACAGAGACGAGATACCAACTTTTCCGATGAAGGGGAGGAGCCTGATGATTTTTTTGGGGAAAGATCTAGATCCCCTTCAATCAAGGAGGGGAGCAGATTTTTTGGCGAAAATCAAGGTGGAAGAGCAACAAGTTTCTATGTTGAGAATCAAGTCGAAAAGGAAACTCTCCCTGTAACGGTTGGTCAACCCATGGGATTCGAATGGGTACATAAAGGAGATGTCTCGACTGAGCTGGTTGATGAGGGACACAATTTAAAGTTAAAAGATATTTATGCTTTTTCTTTTAATGCAGTCCACTGAGAAGAGGAGCGTATGGTTGCTGGACGAAAGGAGAAAATCAAAGGCAAGGGGATTAAGGCCCAGCGAGGTCTGAGGGAGAGCCCAACAAAAAATTTGGGCTTGGAGGGAAGTGGACAGTACCGGCCTGGCAACAAAGGAGGTTATATGGGGTTGAGTTTTGCTGATATAGAAAAAACTGTGAAGGAAGCCTGTGCTAGCAGTAAGGAACCCAAGGAAAGTGTAGGCCTAGAGAGTGCTATAGTAACTTGGAAAAGAAAAGAAAGGGAATGGATGGAAGGAGCAGCAGAGGGTTCGGTGGGGTTACAAGAAAAAAAAATGTAAAGACTGGGGTTGAAGGGGGAGACAACAATTTGGTCTTTCCAAAGAAGGGACGTAAGGAATGCCTAGGCAGTAACATAACAGATGGATCGGGAATGGCGGAGGCTGAATTTCAGCCCCGCCGACCGCAATGATTATTTTTAGTTGGAACTGCCGGGGGCTTGGAAACCTCTGGACAGTTCAAGACCTTTGCCAGATGGTGAGGGACAAGAAACCCGACTTGGTTTTCCTAATGGAAACCAAGATGCGAAAAAATAAAATGGAGAATGTGAGAATCAAATTGGGATTCTCTAATATGTTTGTAGTGGATTGCGTCGGGAAGAGTGGAGGTTCGGGGTTATTATGGGGGGAAGGTGCAAAGGTTGAGGTTAAAAATTTCAGCCATCAGCATATCAATGTAATAATAAACGGACCCAAAGCTGACTTATTTTGGAAATTCACGGGGTTTTATGGCCACCCTTAATTTGCCAAGAGACATGAGGCGTGGTCTTTATTAAAATTCCTAGCCCGGCAAGACCCTCTCCCATGGCTGTGCATTGGCGATTTCAACAAGGTTGTTAATGGGACAGAAAAATGGGGCGGGGGGAGTTTGAGAAAGAGAACGGATATGGAAGCATTCCAGCACACATTGGAGGAGTGCAATTTGTCTGATTTAGGCTTTTATGGCCCAAAATATACATGGAATAACTGTCGAGAGGGGAGAACATTCGTAAAGGAGCGGCTGGATCGTGGTGTCGCCAATATGGAATGGAGGACTCGTTTCCCGAAGGCGGTGGTGAGGATGGAAGCTGCTGTTTCATCAGACCACACTCCTTTAGTATTGAGTCTCATTAAAAATGATCGCAAGACTAAACGAGGCCGTAGATTTTATTATGAAGCTGGATGGGCTTTGGAAAGTGGGTTCCAGGAAGTGATTGAAGAGGTTTGGAAGCAACCAATGGGGAAGAAGAGGGGGTGGGACCAGATGGAGAACAAGCTTTCTGCATGCATGCAACACATCTTAAGTTGGAAGAATAGCTTGCAAGAAACAAAGCATGGGCACATATCACGTATGGGGGAGAAATTAGCCGAGCTGCAGGGAAGTGAAAATATGTGCAGTAGTGATAAAATTTCAAAGTTAAAACATGACATCCAAGTCCAACTAGAGAAAGATGATTTATGGTGGAGACAAAGGGCTAAAGCTGACTGGCTCAAGTATGGAGATAGGAACACCAAATATTTCCATGCATGTGTCAAGTCCAGGAGAAAGAAAAATGTAATTGATAGAATCCAAGATGTACATGGGAAGTGGTGGGAGACGTCTAAAGGGGTATGTAAGGCTTTTGTTGATTATTATGCTGATTTGTTTTCTGCTGGCAGTGAAGGTGACTTGGGGCAGTGTATGCAACACATAGATGCTCGTGTCTCGGTTGGCATGAACGCTGAGCTCATGCAAGAATTTAATATGGAAGAAATTAGCCAAGCTCTACACCAAATGGCGCCCCTCAAAGTACCCGGTCCGGATGGGATGAATGCTTGTTTCTTTCAACAGAATTGGGCTATTATGAGAGAGAAGGTATGTGGAGGTATTTTTGAGATCCTTAATTCTGGTTGTTTGCCGCCAAATCTGAATTTGACTTACATTGCGCTTATTCCAAAGACTAATAATCCGAAAAATGTGACAGAGTTCCAGCGTATTAGTCTTTGTAATGTATTGTATAGGCTTATATCCAAGGTGCTTGCCAATAGGCTTAAAAAGGTCCTTCCTAATATTATTTCATCCACCCAAAGTGCATTTATCCTGGGGAGACTGATTTCGGACAATATTTTGGCGGCTTATGAAACTCTCCATACAATGCACACCGGAATGCGAGGCAAAAAACGTTTTATGGCTATTAAATTAGATATGAGTAAGGCATATGATAGGGTGGAATGGAGGTTCTTGGAGGCGGTAATGCGAAAAATGGGGTTTGATGAGCGTTGGATCCGACTAGTAATGATGTGTGTTACTTCGGTCCATTATAAGCTTCTGATTAATGGAGAACCATGTGGGCATATAACCCCTACGAGGGGTCTTAGGCAATGAGACCCAATTTTCCCTTACCTTTTCCTGATTTGTGCGGAAGTCTTGAGCTCTATGGTGGCGGATGCAAATAGGCAAGGGTTCTTATCCGGGGTACCGACTTCAAAGAGGGGCCCAAAGATTAGCCACCTCTTTTTTGCAAATGACAGTTTATTATTTTGCAGGACCACTCTAGCTCAATGGAGCAATTTGTCGGCCATTCTGCAAAAATATGAGGAGGCCTCGGGTCAAAAAATGAACACTAATAAAACTTCCATTTTTTTTAGTAGGAATACACTAGTGGGTGAGAAGGAAACCATTTTGGAGTTTGCAGGTATCCCAGCTACACAGAGATATGACAAAAAAAGTTTTATGGTTGTTAAATTAGACATGAGTAAGGCATATGATAGCGTGGAATGGAGGTTCTTGGAGGCGGTAATGCGAAAAATGGGGTTTGATGAGCGTTGGATCCGACTAGTAATGATGTGTGTTGCTTTGGTCCATTATAAGCTTCTGATTAATGGAGAACCATGTGGGCATATAACCCCTACGAGGGGTCTCAAGCAATGAGACCCAATTTCCCCTTACCTTTTCCTTATTTGTACGGAAGTCTTGAGCTCTATGGTGGCGGATGCAAATAGGCAAGGGTTCTTATCCGGGGTACTGACTTCAAAGAGGGGCCCAAAGATTAGCCACCTCTTTTTTGCAAATGACAGTTTATTATTTTGCAGGACCACTCTAGCTCAATGGAGTAATTTGTTGGCCATTCTGCAAAAATATGAGGAGGCCTCGGGTCAAAAAATGAATACTAATAAAACTTCCATTTTTTTTTTTCAGTAGGAATACACTACTGGGTGAGAAGGAAACCATTTTGGAGTTTGCAGGTATCCCAGCTACACAAAGATATGACAAAAAAAGGTTTTATGGTTGTTAAATTAGACATGAGTAAGGCATATGATAGGGTGAAATGGAGGTTCTTAGAGGCGGTAATGCGAAAAATGGGGTTTGATGAGCGTTGGATCCAACTAGTAATGATGTGTGTTACTTCGGTCCATTATAAGCTTCTGATTAATGGAGAACCATGTGGGCATATAACCCCTACGAGGGGTCTCAAGGAATGAGACCCAATTTCCCCTTACCTTTTCCTGATTTGTGCAGAAGTCTTGAGTTCTATGGTGGCGGATGCAAATAGGCAAGGGTTCTTATCCGGGGTACCAACTTCAAAGAGGGGCCCAAAGATTAGCCACCTCTTTTTTGCAGATGACAGTTTATTATTTTGCAGGACCACTCTAGCTCAATGGAGCAATTTGTCGGCCATTCTGCAAAAATATGAGGAGGCCTTGGGTCAAAAAATGAACACTAATAAAACTTCCATTTTTTTCAGTAGGAATACAATAGTGGGTGAGAAGGAAACCATTTTGGAGTTTGCAGGTATCCCAGCTACACAGAGATATGACAAATACCTTGGGTTGCCAGCCTTGGTGGGTTGCTCCCGGTTGAAAGCCTTTAAGGGTATTACGGAGCGGGTGCGGAAAAGACTTCAGGATTAGAAGTTGAGATTTCTTTCCCAAGCAGGAAAGGAAATACTCCTAAAGGCTGTAATTCAAGCCATCCCTTCTTATTGCATGAGTGTTTTTCTGCTTCCTAAAACCTTGTGCTCAGAGACCAATTCCCTTATGAAAGGGTTTTGGTAGGGTCACAAGGGAAATGGTAGAAAAATTGCTTGGTTGAGTTGGAGCAAATTGAGGGTCTCAAACGCGGGGGGAGGCATGGGCTTCCGTGATATTACTTGTTTCAACAAAGCACTCTTGGCTAAGCAAATTTGGAGGATGTGGACTACGCCGGATAGCCTAGTTGCACGCATAATGAAAGCGAAATATTTTCTGGATTGCTCGGTCATTGAAGCTCCACTACGGAGAAATTCATCCTTTGCCTGGAGGAGTATTCAAAGCTCATGTACTCTTATGAGGGATCATGTACTCTTATGAGGGAGGGGCTGGTTTGGAGGATCGGGAATGGGGAAAAAAGGAGGATTTGGGGAGATAGATGGCTCCCTAAGCCATCAACCTATTAGGTACAGTCTTTTCCAAAAATGCTTGACCTGGCAGCAACTGTAAACCAATTAATTGATGAAAGTGGGCATGAATAGAAGCATGGATTACTGTCTCAATTATTCTCGACAGAAGAGATTAGAATGATACAAGCTATCCCAATCAGTTGCACTAACAAGGAAGATAAGCTCATCTGGAGGCGAACTGATAGAGGTATTTTTTCAGTCAAGAGTGCCTATCATATTCAAAAAGATCTGGAATGTGCACAAATGGCAGAGTGTTCTTCCCAGAGACAAAACAGTTTGGTCTGGAAAAGCCTCTGGAAACTACAAATTCCACATGCGGAGAAGGTATGGTTTTGGCGGGCCTATCAGGATATTTTACCTACACGGGATAAGCTGTTCAGGAGGAAGGTGATTTCAGATCCAAGCTGTCCCATGTGTGGCTTGGAAGCAGAGACAAGCTATCATATTCTGTGGCAATGTCCCTCCTCACAGGATGTATGGAGTGGGAGTTGTAAAAAATTTCAGAAAAGCTCTCTGGGGGAACCAAATTTCCTACGGCTAACAGAGGAGATGTTGCTGAAATGTGATGTGGATGAATACCAGACTTTCATTCTCACTGCTCGTCGGGTCTAGCTTCGTAGAAACGCATTCCTTCATGAAGGTTTTTTTTCCCACCCTAATACCATTGTTAAGAATGCTATCACTACTCTCCAGGATTTCTCTCAAGCTCAAGCAGGGATTTCTTGGCCCTGTGCTCTAAAAGAGCCAGCTATTCTGGGGAAGTGGACAACACCTCAGCAAGGGTGGTATAAATTGAACTGGGACGCGGCTGTTGGGAAGCAAACGGGGAGGATAGGTTTAGGAGTGCTCATTCAGGATCATACGGGGGAGGTGCATGCAGCTTTGAGCAGCACGCGTGTTGGCACTTTTGAGCCAACCGCTGCTGAAGCGTTGGCGGCTCTCTTGGCTACCCAAGTGGTGCAAGAGATGGGCTTAATGCAGGTTGAGTTGGAAGGGGATGCCAAGGTGGTGGTTGAGGCTGTGGGGTCCGACGTTGCAGATTGGAGTAGAAAGGGTCACTTGATCGATGATATACGTGCTTCCCTCAATTCCTTCCCCGCTTCGAAACTGCTCTATGTCAATAGAACTTGTAATAAAGTTGCTCACGCTTTGGCTCGGATGGCTTTGCTACAGGAGGTAGATAGGCAGTGGTCTGATGACATCCCAGATTGTTTGCGGGAGATTGTTGACGCAGAGAAATTTGCTATGAATGTATGCTGATTTTGAGAATGAAATGCAATATGATTCGGAAGGTTTCAAAATATATATATATATATATAAACAGGTGGCTATGCAGTAATTGGTGCAATAAATTATTAAAAGGACACTTGTCGCAATTCTAAACTACCTCGAAAGAGTGATTTGTAGTCATTAAATTTGACTGTCAATTCATAATAAACACTTAATTACGATTGTTATATTAAAAATATTATCAACGATTATTTAAGAGAAGAACACATTTTAGCAAGCTTTGTTGGCAAAGCAAATATGGCGTCTATGGAAGACACCAGAAAGTCTCATTGCAAGGATTATGAAGGCCAAGTACTATCCGGATTGTTCGGTCCTTGATGCTCCTTTAGGGAAAAGACCTTCTTTTGCTTGGAGGAGCATTCAAGGGACATGTGACTTGGTTCGAGAGGGGCTGTTCTGGAGAGTCGGAAATGGTAAAAAAGCTCGCATTTGGAAGGATAAATGGCTTTGGACACCAACCACTTACATGGTGTATTCACCTCCTTCGGTGCTTGAGCCAAATGCAACGGTCTCCCATCTCATTGATGCCAACACAAACTAGTGGGATCAGGACCTTTTGCAGCAGATTTTTACTAGGGAGGAGATCCTTGCTATACAATCGGTGCCAATAAGTTTGACAGATCAAGAGGATACTCTAATATGGAGGGGCACAGCAAGAGGAGTATTTACAGTAAAGAGTGCTTATCATATGCTAAAAGAACGAGAGGAGATCAACACGGCTGAGGGATCCTCCCGAACTTGTGCTAGCGCTCTATGGGGTAAGCTCTGGACCTTAAATATTTCAAATGCAGAAAAGCACTTCCTCTGGCGTGCATGCCATGAGATTCTCCCTACTAGAGTGAATCTATGCTCTCGGAAGGTGATTACCAACTCTAGCTACCCAATCTGTGAGATGGAGGAGGAAACTACATTCCATATCCTGTGGCAATGTCCTGCTGCAAGGGATGTCTGGGGAGCTGGTTGTATAAAGTTCCAAAAAAGCAGGTTTGCAGGACCAAAATTCCTGTCAGTGGTGGAAGGGATGTTGGCTAAATGTGATACGATGGAATTCTCCCAATTCGTGGGGATAGCACAGCGCATCTGGCTTCAACGTAATGAAATAATACACGGTGGCCATTTTACGCACCCATGTCTTATTGTCCAGCAAGCAGTCAGGGCGACGGAAGATATGCAGGCACTGGCGGATGCTTTAAAGAGCAAGAATGTAATCTCGGAAGCACTAGAAACACATACATGGAAGGCTCCCCCCGCTGGTTTCCTCAAGGCCAACTGGGATGCCAGTGTTGATAGGAAACAAGGAAGAATTGGTTTAGGCGTGATTATTCGGGACCCCCTTGGAAAAATGTGGGCCGCGAAATGCTTGACCCGTGCGGGTTGTGTAGATCCCATGTCTGCAGAGGCGATGGGGGCTACTGTGACTGCAAATTTCTGCAAGGAGTTAGGATTGCAACGGGTTCAACTGGAGGGGGATGAAAAAAACGTGGTTGATGCTGTAAATTTACAGTGTCCTGATCAAAGTAGCCGAGGTCATCTGATAGCAGATATCATTGTGGCTTTGAGTTCTATTCCGACTTGGGAGATGGGATATGTTCGTCAAGAAGGAAATACTGTGGCACATGTTCTCGCAGCTGTTGCTATGCATGAAAATGTCAATAGGGTGTGGTTATATAATCCCCTGGAATGTATTCGTGATTCATTGCATGCTGATTTTTCTGCTATGCGTTCTTCGATATAATACAATGCTATAGCAATTTTTCAAAAAAAAAAAAAAAGAAAAACACATTTTACACCTTCAAAATTTTTCCCAATTTTTAATTTGGCCTATAATATTTAACAATTGGCAAGGTACCCCATCATAGTATCAAATTGCCAATGCGACCCCCATCCGTTAGCAATTTCCATATAATTTGACGGAAAATTGCTCACATCCTGAGCATGTGCATTTTTTTGTCTAAACTTTTCAAAATTGCCCCTAATTTTTTGAGAGGATTTCAAAAATGCCCCTAATTAAATAAACAAATATTAGATTAAAAAAAAAATAATTTGAGGGTGTCCAAATGGGCAAATGGGGGTGGCCGAAACCATCCCCAAACCTTTTGGGGTTGGCCGAGCCACCCTCAAATGGCCAAAGGAGGTGGCTCGGCCACCCCTAAATGGGCCAAGGGGGTGGCTACGACCACCCCCAATTTTTTTTACTTTTTTTTTTCTTTGTTTTTTACTTTTTTTTGTTTTTGTTTTTCAAAAATATAGAGACAATTAGGTCTTTTCAATAATTTGCGTAAGAGAAAACGGAAATTATTGACAATGGGTCACATTACAAATTTTTGATACTTTGTTAGTGTACATTGTCAATTTTTAAACATTTGAGGCAAAATTGCAAATTGAGTGAAACTTTGGAGAGTAAAGTGTATTTTTCCCATTACTTAATTATAACTGTTAGATCATAATTTTTAGTAACAATATGTCAAATCAAACTTAATTTGATCTCACTATTGACTAAACAGTCCAGTAAATTCGACCGTTGGATTTACGTTAGAAACATTCTATGGTTAACATAAACCACTAGATCGAATAATCATGATCGTCCAAAAATGAATTGTCATGAATTGATCATTGCACGCTAAGTTCCAACTGCGCCATCAAGGCACCCTACAGCTCACTGCCACTCACGCGCTTTGTGCACCCAAGCATTGCTTTAAAGCAAATACTTAATGTGTGTTGGGCCTTATAAATGTTAACTTGACTTTCTATTTTTTCAATGTGAAATTCTCTTCTTTGAAGGCTCTTTAATAGCTTCAATTTATTACATTCCAAACAGCAATATATATACATAATAATTTTGAAATTTTTTTAACAATGACCCTATTATATTTAAAAAACACACGCACTTTGTACATGTTTAAGGAACACAATCGGATTTGAGAAAAACATTTTCTATTTGTAAATTATTTATTCATTTTTGAAAGTTGGACTCTGATTGAAAGGGACACACTTATAGATTCTTGTAACCTAAAACTATGTGGTCACTACTTGCAAGTATGTCTAATATTTCTTTTTATTTCTTTTTCTTAGAAAATGTAAATATAAGAAGACAATCAAATTTAGTAAATTTAGAAATGAAATGAAACTACTCAATTAGAAAATATATATCACACTAAATAACTTAGAAAAATTGAAAATTGATTCTAATAACCAAAAGAATTCAACAAAGGCTTGAACAAAATAACTAAATGAATAGAAATCGGAGTACAATTGGGAAATAGTACAATAAAGATTTGGTTGAAGAGAGGGTGAGATAATGAGGAATTCAACGCCCTCCACTTGAAGAGAACTCCTTAGGACGCGTTTGGTATGGATAATAAGACATTGTTAAGGAATAGTTATTTCGTTATTTGATTAGTTTTTTTATTCTTGAGAGTTGCTATTCAAAGAAAATGACTATTCCCAACTTGGCTTGGCTTGTTTTTAACCCTAATTGCCAACCTTTTCCTTCCCTTGATGGCCATTCACTAAGTCGATCATATATATGTTGATGTTAAGGGTTGTTGTTTAGTATGTTCTGTTTAATTATCATTTATCCCAAAAGCTTAAGTTGATAGGAATGGGTAAATTTAATCACTTAATACCCCTCATGTATGGATTCAAACTCTATTTTAATAGGTGGGGCACAACATAAATAATATTTAATTTAAATAAGGTGAATTAATGAAATTAAGGTTCGATTTCAGAACCTTTGACTATGATACTATTGACTATCTTAGACAACAACCAAAACATTTAGCCAAAATCTAAGATTTGAATGCTCATCCATTTTTCAATATTAACTTTAATTTTGAACTTGATGATTTATCATCATTTAATCTAGATTGGAATAGATTTTTGAAAATTTATCTTGTAACATACTTATGAAACCATTGGATAATGATACGATATAATTTAATTTTTTTTTTTAAAAAAAAAAAAAAAAAAAAAACCAAATTTGAGATACTAACAAATTTGATCTTTTAAGCTATGTTATCTTGATAAGTAGAAACTAATTCATTCTTCAATCTGGATTGGAGCAGATTTTTTAAAACTTATCTTGTAACAAATTTATGAAACATTAGGATAATGATACAATGTAATTTAATTTTTTTTTTTTTTTAAAAAAAAATTATTGAGATACTAACAAATTTGAGAAATGCCTGGCTTCATTAAAAAGTCCATCTTTTGGCCATTTTAATCATAGGTGGCATGATCCAGTTTAAAATTAATAAATTTTAAACAATAAATTAATAGATTTTTGGAAAATGAGCCATGCCACCTAAGATTAAAATGGCCCATTTTTTTTTAAAATTTTTAATTATGTTTTGTTGTAAATGCTGCCTACCTGAACGTATGCCAGTGTGTCGGTATTTTTTTTAAGGAGAAACTACATTTTATCCCATAAAATATCCACCTAGCAAAAAATACCATGCATCCATCAAATTCGTCTATTTAGACAAAAACCAAGTCATGTGCGTGGCATGTGATATTTTTCAACCAAAAATTATGAAAATGCCCTCGGGGTAAAATGTCAACATAAATGACTTCAGGAGTAAACATAAACATAAACATAAACATTAAAATAATAATAATAATAATAATAAATAAACCTAAAACTTACACAAAAAATAAAAATAAAAAGAATGTGGGGGGGGGGGACGAGCTATTTGGGATGGCTCAGCTAGCCCCATTCGGTATGGGGTACCAAACGACCATGTGTCACATAGGGGTGGTCCGACCCAATATACCCAAGTGGGTTTAGGGGGGGCTGAGCCACCCTCATTCAACCGGTTTGGGGTGGTTTGCCCAAAGCGGCCATCCCCCTCCCCTCCCCCTTTTTTTTAATATAAATTGTTTGAAGTTATAGGTTTAGTTTAGTTTAGTTAATTTTTAATTTTTTGGTTTTTTCTTTTAATTTTTTTAATTATTATTATTATTATTATTTTTACTTTGTATATAAACTTCTTGATAACCAGAAACTCATCCGTTCTTCAATCTTGAGTTTAAATTTGAACTTGATGATTTTTCGCTATTTTATGCTTCTTGAATATCTTGTGCATCATTTGAAGATTTTTGAAAATTTATCTTCAACAGATTTTTACCAAATATTTTCCATCTGAATTGTCTAGAAAAGCTTGCTTTTAAAAATACTAAACTCGGTCAATTTCCAAATCTTATATTTGAGCAGATTTTTGAAACCATAAGATAATGAAACGATATAATTAATTATTATTTTTTTTTTTTAAAAAAAAAATCTGACATGCTAACTAATTTGATCTTTTAATTAAGCTATATATATATATATATATATGAGAAATGCTAAAGGCCTAACTTTTTTCCCAACAAAAGTCCAACTTTTACCTTTTATTTTTTTTCTAAAAAAACCAAAATGGAAAATGGAAAAAATGTCTGAAGCAACTCTATCTATTTTTGGTCTTTCTTTTATTTAGTATTTTTTTAAAAATGAAAAATAGTATTTTTCTTCATAATAATGACATTTTCTTAAAAAAAAATGACATTATTATGAAAAAAAATACCATTTTTCATTTTTTAAAAAATACCAAATAAAAGAAAGACAAAAAATAGATAGGGTTGCTTCAAACATTTTTTTCATTTTTATTTTATTTTATTTTTTAAAAATAAATAAGGCAAAAGTTGGACTTTTGTAGGGCAAAAAAGTTGGGTCCCTATCATTCCTCTATATATATATATATAGCATAACATCCAAGTCTACGGAATTTCATTATCATCCTTGCTTGCACCTTCACTTAGAAATTCAGTTTTAAGCATTATGAAGAAATATTTAGTTGCAGCAGCTATATTCTTCATTATTTGCTCGGTCTCATTCACATGTGATGCCGAGGAAGTTGATTCACATGATCATATTCTTCCAAAGCACGAGCTCAACTCACAAAATTTTTTTGGTTGGATCAATCAATGTATTTCAATCTTTGATAACACAATAATAAATTGTGTTAGCCGGGACTTTTTTTCCTTTGTGTCTCTTAGAGGGGAGAAAGTGCACATAAGCTCCAAATGTTGCGGGGTTGTTAAAGAATATTATGGCGATTGCGCTTCAAAATCTATATTTTTTAAACCTCAAATGCCTTTTATTAATTGGCTAATGGATAGTTGTGGTCACCAGCAGCCTTCACCAACACCAAGTGCACCTCCACCTCCGACTCAGCCTTCACCAACACCAAGTGCACCTCCACCTCCGACTCCGATTCCAACTCCACCATGTTCATCGACTCCGGCGAGTCCATCTCCACCAATTTCAACCGTTCCAGTCGCGCCTGCAGAATGGGGATGGGATACCGCACCCCCGAATTATAAGCCGCCTGCTCCAGTGCCGCTGCCTAAAGTCGTTGGTGATAGTCTTGGCAATGGCTGTTGGTCCGGCTCCAAAAGTTCTTTCCGTTGTTGGAAAATAAATAATGCTCCGACGAAGACTTGTTGTTCACTCAAACGATCTAAAGGCATCACTTGTGGAAGTGGAGAGCCCTTTGACAAAGTCGAAGAATTTTGTTTTTTCCAGGAAAACGGGCAAACCAAAGTTTTTTATGTTGTTCCAAGTTATGAGGGTTCTTTGGGATAGAGGAATGTGTGTCGGTCTAGCTAAAATGCCGTTTAGATTTGAGTGTTTTGATATTGTCGTTTAGGTTATGAGTGTTTCTTTTATTGTTTAGGTTTGTTTTTCCAAGACTTGTAAGGCCATTGGCTTCTTCGTCTTTTTCTATCTATATTATTTCAAGTGTTTTTATTTTTTTATTTTATTTTTTTGTTGAGTTTATGCTATTATAATCCGTCTAATAAAGCATTTATCTTTAACGTTGGTGGATAAGTGTCTATGTAAATATGGATTCTCGTTAAAAGCTTTTGCGATTAGTCCATTTGATTTGTTATTATCCTTCTTTTTTTTTTTCCCTGAATTTTCCATTGTTTTTATCTATTCAAATTTCTTTCTATCATTGCTAGTTTCAAAAGTTATCCATTAAAGATAACAATATTTTTTTTAAAAAAAAAAAAAATTAATTAATTCATGGAATGATAGCCAATCTCATGTAATTCTTTCTACCCAAAAAAAAAGAAAGAAAGAAAGAAAGAAAGAAAGAAAACAAACAAACAAACTTTTCACTATTTTAGAGAAGAAGACTGAAATTGAATAAAAATAAAAATAAAAATCATAAGCCGGTAGTGCGTTAGCCAATGCAAACAACATGACTAAAAACTCGTCTAAGAGCATGTTTTTGAGATTGTGCTTAAGAAATAAAGCTTTTAAGTCAAAAAAAAGCTTTTAGCTTTCACCAAAAGTTTTTTTTTTTGTTGCCATTTTTAGGCTTTTTAGACCTTTAAAAGTGCTTTTAATTTTTTTACCAAACACGTATTTTTTTTTTTAATTTAAAAAAAAAAAAAGGTTTTTTGAGTGTTAAAAACACTTTTAAGCCTCTCAAACATATCCCAAACAGGCCCTTAATTTCATATTTTGCACGTTTTCACTTAACTGAATATCTACTAAGAACTAATTAATGGTACATTGACTGAATATCTATATTGGAGAACACAATGGCTCCCTTGCAATTTCTCGCAGATGGTTCTTTCGCAACTACTTGGATTGATTCGTGGTCATGATCAATGACGACATCCTAGTTTACTCAACCAATCATCAAGAACACGAGAACCATGTGCGAGTAGCAGTGCTGGAAATACTGCGAGAAAAGAAGTTACCAAAACATGTGTTCCAACCAAATAAAAATATTAATCATTACAACAAAAGTTATTTAAACACAATTTTTAGTTCAAAACTCTAAATTCATTACAACAAAATTCATTGCAACAAAAGATGCATTCCATTCTGTACAAGTCCTCTGCTTTTTCATCCATCAATCTTTCAAGTCAATCATCAACCTGGTATGTGTTTTCCTTGTCTCCTTGCAGGTTTTGTTTGGTTTATTTATCCTTTTTTATCGTTCGTCTTGTCCATTTGCTGCTCTTCAGTGTCGCCGTCCATCCCACCGTCTAGGTCGCCATTCATCCCGTCATTCAGCCTGTTGTCCATCCCGCCATCCAGTCCGCAGTCCAGTCCACCGTCCATCCAGCCGTCCAGCCCGCAATCCATCCCACCCACCCAGCCCGTTGTCTTCTGCTTTCTGTCATCGTCCAGCCCCAGCCTGTTGCCGTCCTCGCCGTTCAGCCCGTTGTCGTCTTGTCCATTGCCATCCAGCCTGTCGCCGTCCTCGCCGTTCAGCCCATCGCCATCCTGTCCATCACCGTCCAGCCTGTCGCTCCTTGTTGTGGATCCGGCTTTTGGGGTTTTAGATCAGGTTTTTTCACAACCCAATCTATTATCCCATGTCGATTCTGTCACCAATCGAGCTCTTCCATCTTTATCACCGGCTTCCCAGCTTCCCTTCTCCGCCAGCCGTTCATCGATCCATCCACCGCTCGCCGGCACCCATTATGTTCTTCGCCGGCGCTGGCCACACCCCGCCCCTGCCGGTGTTTTGTGGTGTTTTTGCTGCTCTGTGGATTATTTGTTTTATCTATTGTTTTTTGCTTTTTGTTTTGTTGTTATTGTCTTTTATTTCTTTGTATTTTATGTTGTCGCATTTGTTTTCTTGTATTTTCTGTGTAAGTAGTCTCCTTGTTTTTGCGATGTATTATCTTCGGGCGGAGACTTCATTTTTGGCTTTATTTTGGTACTTTTTTCTTGTTTTGCTGCTGTCCGTTGCTATGGTGGTCTTGAGCGGGTTTTCCTTTGCAATTGTGGTTATTAGATTCTCTAACAATAAAATTTTCCATGCTGCCATCAAGTGCCTCTCGTCTGCTACTACCTCTGGTGAAGGTCGTGCTGCTTTGAATGTAGTCTCAAAAGAAGCGGTTCGAGAACTAGGGCTTGAAACCAAGAGGCATCCTACTCCCTATTAATTGGAGTGGCTCATGAAAGGAAACGAGGTAAGGGTATCTAAACATTGCCAAGTGTCTTTCTCTATTGGAGCTAAATATGTAGATTGTGTGTAGTGTGACGTTGTCGACATGGATATGTGTCACCTATTGTAGGGAAAGCCGTGGCAACATGATAAGGGTGTTATCCATGATGAAACAAAAAATACGTACAGTTTCATGGTTGACAAGGTCAAGTTGACATTACTACCTAAGCAAGAAGCGGAGCCAAAACCTTCACAAGGGAATGGTCAACCACTAATAGCAAGGCCCAAGCTGACTGACACGGAAAGGGCCATCAAGGGGGTAGTACCGGACGTGGATGAGGACGACATGGTTTCCTATGGTGAGGTGATGTCTTAACGGAAGGAAATACGATTAGACAACCGGGGTCCACGGCACAAGACCTTAGCTGTTATTCCCAAACCTCAACCCCACCTATCAAATCCGTATTATGCAGAGGAGGAAGATGAAGGGGATGATGAGGAGTTCCAAGAAGATGGATTCATTGATGAAGAGTTCAAACAACAAGAAGATGTTGAAGAGCCTTCACAAAGATTTGGGGATTGAGATCCCCCACCAACATGTGATCCCATCGAGGAGGATGAAGATCTTAAAGAAACACCCTTGCCATTCGGCCAAGAGCAAGAGTAAGATTAAGAAGATGAGTTTCTTCCCATGTTTGGCGACCTTTACTCTGAAGAAGATGATCAATTGGAAGAGGAAGAGCCCACGGATGACATCGCCGATTATGAAGAGGTTGATGAAGACCTTTCAGGTGAAGTGCCTAATTTTAATGGTGATGAGGTTGATTATGTTGATTTCCTTCGTGTTTAAGATATTTTAAATTCTCCTAATAATGATTGTCGAGAGCTCTATGCGGTTGAGGAGAATTATTTATTCATAAGGGCAATTACGACTAATCCATTTTTGAGTATCTTTATGGCACGTGGAAGGGAGAAGGAACGAATGAATAACGGCAAATCTGAAGTATTGCCAAATGGTGTATAGGGCTTTCATGACAACCATCAAGGTATTTCGATGATGAAAAGTGTTATGTTTATTTTGGGGTGTTTCCTTGTCTTGATCTTGAGGAAGGGCGAGTGGAATGAGTTGACTGGACATCTGAAGGACCGTGGAAAGAACCGGCTGAATTCGAGGGTGAATTCTCTCCAACAAGGGGAGAATGATGCAGATCGCAACAGGTTCTAGTACTGTGCTCGATCCTGCGATCGAGTGCATGATCGATCACATAATTCCCTGGAAGTACGATCTATTGCATGCATGCCTGCGATCGAGCGCACATAGGGCCTTATGTTATGTTTCCGCGTTTTAGTTAGGTTAAACCCACTTTATTTCATTGTTTTAATAGGATTAGGGTTTTGCAAGTCAATATTTCGTTATTTTATTAGGTTTAAGGTTTTATGGGTATTTATGTCATATTTTATTAGGTTTAGAAGTCTTAGGGCTATAAATACACGCTTATAGCCTCTAGTTTATCAGTTTACGTTGTTTATTGAAGTTTGTTGAATAAAAATTACTCATAGGTGAGTTTTCTTCATATTTTTCCTTGAAATCATAGGTAGACTCTATATTTTGAGAGAAATTCTTAGATCATTGGTAGACTTAAGATCTAAGAATTATTTATCTGTTGCTTTATTGTTGTTCTTCGCTGCAGCCTACTAAGTCACGCGGCATCAGAAGCTATGGTGCTGGTGCAAATATGTATGGGAATTCTTTCCGAGGTTGCTATCTTTCCACTTCAACAACCCAATGTGGTTCTTTTAGAAACTAATGCTGCCTGGATCCAAGTTCAGAAATTACCGCTTCACTAGTAGAAATGCAAAATGGGTTCACGCTTGATCTTGAAATAAAGATTTGATTTTTAGCAACTCTTGTATGAAAAAAATTGTACCAACCATCTTCAAATTCAGTCAATACCACATGTTTCTAACTGCCGGCCAAAGAATTACAACTTCAGTTCAATGAGCAAACCATGAGATGTTGTCCCCGATAATCCAACTGCTTCGAACAATTGAAGGAAATCATGGAAAAACATTGAATCAGTCGCATGAAATTTCATTGCATTCCACAAAATTAAAGAATCATATAAAGCTACAAACAACAAATTGAACACATACATTTAAACAAAATAGATTCAAAGTTATGATCTGAAATTGAAACCACAATGGACCAGCACAATATGTATAGGCAATCAAATTAAAAAGCGCCCAAGTGATACACATACTATAGAGATTCAACAAAACATGTATAAAAGCCTTGACTTTATTGAAAATGAAATTTCGGTCTCTCCAAGATTTAGATTCATTAATTTGTGTTTGTTTGATCATTTGAAGTCAGATGCTTAAGCATTTTGCCATCAAGACATTTGTTGGGGGAAACCTTGCAATCCAGTCTTGGAGGCTGCATTCCATTCCTTAAAATCACCTTCCATGAAGCCAAACTTTCAAGTAAGTCTAATTGTGCAATTCATTTATGAAAAACCTAATATACGACTCATAACAACACCTAGCAGGGGTTGCAAATGTGTAAAGCAGTGACACAAATATTTTGGTAATAAAGAGGAAACCACTCTAAATGTAAAGCCTCTCTGGGGTAGCCAAACCCAGGAAATCAACTAAATTAGTAAAAGAATAAGGATTGCAAGAAGTTCACACTTACAAAACCTTTGCAACTGACACTCTTTTGTATAAGACAAGCGACCCACTTGCCTTCTACTGTAGTAGCCATTTCTAGAGACAGGTGGCACAATCCTTCTATTTGATTTCCCTTCACCGGAACTCCGGTTGACTTCACTTTAACAATCACCAAGTTTTGATCAATTGATCACTCTAAGAGAGAGACTAAACACTCTATTATCATAGACTCTCTTAGCACAAAATGTCGAACTCTAGATGCAGAATTCTTATGTATACAGATCTGTAGAGATCTATATATGAAACCTAAAGACCCCTAGTCTAGGTAGAACTCAATTACATTGTAAAATATACCTAAAAGCTACGAGTCATCCGAACGGTAAGTGGGCTTGACTTGATGGGGCTCTTACAACCAAGAAATCTAGTTCTTGTATGTGCTCGTCCGGACGGGGAGTAAGTTCGTCCAGACGAGCCTTAGGGCAACATCGCTTCTTCACGCCTCTTGGTGCGGCGCATCTAGACGGCTTGTAGACGAGGTTACAAACGAGGCTCTCAGGTTTTCTTGTTCATCTACCTCATTCGGACGCCATGCAGACGGGCTTGCAGACGAAGCTCTCCAGTTGAAGAACAAGTTTGCAGCAATGATGTCCATTCAGACGGCTATAAGTCCAATCCGGACGCCTATGTAGATTTGGCACTTTGAACCCATTTTGATCACCGAATATTTAATCAACAATTAAAACTTACAAACTCCCCCTTTGGTAATTCGGTGACAAAATCAATAGCCGAGACAACCCATCATCTCCCTAACAATAACTCTCCCTTTTTGTCACAAATTCACAAAAGGTCGCATGTTTCCTGAAACACTCACAAAATACATGGAACAAGAAAATATAATATATTTTTCGTATATTCCATAATTATGTTGATATCAAATATTCTCTACTTATGGAATGATTGTAATCAAATATTGGGATTGTAATCAAATCAATGAGATTTGATTACTTATATTCTAACAATCACATGCAGGAAAATGCATGAAGAATACATCAAGATATTGAAGAACACAAAAACTCCCCCTCAATGTATGACTTAATACCAACAAGAAACTTTTACAAAAAATGTTTCTTCCCCTAAAAAATCAAGTAAACACACATGATGCATACATCAAAAACTCATAATTTCAAGCAATGAATATCCTAAAATATCTCAAATTATTAAAAAAAATCAAATTTCTACCCCCTCTTTTTGTCACGAAGAACAAAAGGAACAAAAGAAACAGACTTTCTCCCCCTAAATGCAATACTGGATAGAAGATAGTGCACATATCATTTTTGACAAAAATAACATGTATTGAGCGAAATCACATTCAAAACTAGAACAACTCATGCATTGAGAACAGATATATATAAGCGTACACAAACACATGTGCCAAAAGTAGTGAACATTAGCTTGCCAATGGGACAAGATAACTCATGCTCAAATGTGTCGTGTGTGAGAGTCAAATCGTCAAGTCATAAGAAAGGATCTAGGATCACTCGGCAAGCGATGATGGTAATGATGCACAGTTAAAGGCAAACCTTATAGTACTAGGGCCTAGAATCCCTCATCCTAAAGCTTTTATAGAATAAACATCATTTTACCACAAATCCTTTAGTAACCGTGTTTTTCTGCAATGAGTTGGTCACTAACTTTTTCTAGAGGGATTCTTCCAGCATTAATGACATAGAACATTTTTGTTCAAATATGCTCTTTTACAGACATGTCATATATTATTTGTGCATGACTAAAAAGAATGTAGGAATTTTTAGGATTTAGGTTCAACTAGCAGATTGGTCAATTTTAACCGAGCCTTAAACCATACATCACCTACATTGTGACCTTGAGCCATTTTCCATAGTAATCAAAAAGAAAATCGACTCTAAAAAGTGCATGATCAGCATAAAGAAAAGATCCCACATGAGAAGCTATACAACACTCACCATGGTCATGCAATATCAAAAGCTCAAATAGTGCCTTATGCAAAGGTAGGTCCGTTTTCAAAGGACACGACTGGACATGGGATTTTGAAAGTCTATGAATATGAGCACAAAGAACCAGTGCAGAGCACTCCAAAAAACAAATATTTTTGTATTTTTTTAAAAAAAATAAGAGACGAAAAAAAAAAAAAAAAAACAAAGCAAAAATATAACAACTAAAACAAAACTAGCACACAAATAAAAAGAACCAAAACAACAACAAAAATTAAGAAACAAACACACCCAACACACTTTTGCACTAGAACATAAGAGTGTAAGCAAGAATTGTCCTAGGCATGCAATATGCCCACCTAATCTAGGTAAGTCCACTATCACTCCCCCTCAACGGGTGAATGGCATCAACCTTCTTCACCCAAAATTTCTTCATTTTGGGAACAAAAGTGTTACACTTGTCCAAGTCATTTAACTGGGTAATAACACCCCTTAGCATGTTGAATGATTCCTCTTGACTATTCCTAAAACGAAAATCATCTCTTTTTGACTAGCAATTAGGGCGAATATGCTTAATCTTACCACAATGATGACATGTTGGAATGAACCTTTGAAAAAAGTTGGTTCTTTGCCATATGAGCACGTCTCAGTGTAGAATGAGACACATAGGAATCGGTTAGAATTCCCTTACCTTTCTCACCTCTTGAAACTAGAGGATACATTACCTGCTTCTTAGCCAAGCTCTCTTCTTTACAAACTGGTTTCACAAAAATCAACTTTGAAGGAGAAGCAACATTAGTAGAAGAAACAACAAATTTATCAAAGCCCAATCTAGTTCTATCAAATGAATGTTTCTAATTATGCAACATATGATTTAGCTTTTCATTAGAGAACTTTTCAGATGATTTCTTGATTCATTAAGATCATTCTCTAAGAATTTCACTTTGGCAATTAACATGTGATTTTCAGACATCAAAGTATTATGAATAGCATGTGAATTAGTTAAGGTAATAGAAAGTTGATCATATTCAAGATTAACCTCTTTGAGTTTCTACAAGTGCTGTTTATTCAACTTCTTCAGTTTAATGCATTCCACATATAGATTATTATAAGCATTTTGCAAATCACCCTCATCTTCTGATTCATTATCACATATACCATGTTCACTATCTAGAGAGTTAGACTCACTAGCCTCATGTTCACTATCATAAGAAACCCCAAAAGCTATGTAATTAGCTACATTTTTAGCTTTTTCCTCGTTATCTAATTCATCACTTTGAGTCGCATTAAAAGCCTTGCCTTTTGAATTTCTCAAATTTCCACAATCAACACGAATGTGACCAACACCACCACATTCATGACACTTACGACCATGAGGTAATTTTTCTTTAACTTCATTTCTTATATTCACATAATTTTTTGAATCACTCCTTTTAAAATTTTCATTGTTAGATCTAAAAAAATTTCTAAACTTCCTAGCAAGCAAGACTAATTCCTCATTATCCCCGAAGTCATCATCAGAAAGATCTACAGATTTACCTTTAGCAGTCTTGAACTTAAGAGCAAGATTTTTTGAGTTTTTGGGCTTAGGTAACATGAGTTCAAAGGTCTGAAGAGAACCGACAAGTTTCTCTACTCTCATTGTCTTTAAATCTTTGCTTTGTTGTATAGCAGTAATCTGAGGTATGAACCTCGCAAGTAGTGATGTTAAGATTTTCTTTACTATCTTAGCATCAGTTATTTTCTTTCCAAGATTAATAGTAGAGTTTCTAATGATGCTAAGCTTAGAGTAAAAATCATCAAATGTCTCTTCCTCTTCCATCCTAATTTCTTCAAATTGAGAAACTAACATCTTAATTTTTTACGCTTCCACAATTTTAGATCATTCATGAGTAATTTCCAATGTTTCTCATGCTTCTTTAGCTATTACCCATCGAGAAATTTTTGAGAATTCTTCGATGGAGATAGATGTGAAGATGGCAATTAACGCTTTGTCATTCACAGAAGAATCAATTTTTTCATCCTTTGACAATTCGGCAAGTGTCTTATTTGGACAATTCCATCCAAATTCAACAATATACCAAACGTTAGTGGATCTGAGATATGCTCTCATGCGAATTTTTCAAAACGTATAATTGGATCAATCAAAGACGGGAAGAGAGTTAAGTGCAACTGTGTGAGACATATTTTGCAGAGTCTAGGATCACACTCAGAAAATTAATCCCAATAGAGTGAAATCGCTCTGATACTAATTGAAAAACCTAATATACGACTCCTAACAACACCTAGCAGGGGTTGCAAAGGTGTATGCAAATAATACGCGGAATTAAAAATAAACAACACCAAAATTTGTAAAGCAGTAACACATATATTTTGGTTACGAAGAGGAAACCATTTAGAGAACTCTCTAAAATGTGAAACCTCTTCAGGGCAACCAAACCCAGGAAATCAACTAAATCAGTAAAAGAATAAGGATTACAAGAAGTTCACACTTACAAAACCTTTGCAATTGACACTCTCTTGTACAAGACAAGCGACCCACTTGCCTCCAACCGCAATAGCCCTTTCCAGAGACAGCTGGCACAATCCTTCTACGTGATCTTCCTTCACCGAAACTCTAGTTGACTTCACGGCGTCTACGTACGGCTTGCAGACAATGTTGCAAACGAGGCTCTCGGGTTTTCTTGTTCATCTATCTCGTTCAGATGCCATGCAGATGGGCTTATAGACGAATCTCTTGGGTTGAAGAACAACTTTGCGGCAATGATGTCCGTTCAGACGACTATAAGTCCCGTCCGGATGCCCATGTGGATTTGGCACTTTGAACCCATTTTCATCACTGAATATTGAGCCAACAATTAAAACTTACAATTTCTCTTGCCATTTTTTTAATGATGCAATTATTTAGAGGCACCATTGGAAAATGTTTTTTTATTTATGGATAAGAGACTTGGTCACGCTTTTTTCTATTTTTTTTTCTTTTTTGGTTGCCGTTGTGGAGGTTAGCAGTTATCAAATGGAGATTCCTAACAAGCACTTTTGCCCTTCTGTGAGTTTGTTTGAAATTGCAATTGCCACTACAAAAAAATAATTTTTTGCTAACATAAGTTTTTTGATGTGTCAGGTGATCTGACACGTCAGGAAATTTTTTTGATGGGGCATTTTGAATGTGTTTCAAGCATTAAAATTATGGGTGTCAAAAATGAAAAATTTCTGACATGTTAGATCTAACACGTCAGAATTTTCTGACGTGTCAAAATTGACATGTCAAAAAAATTTTCTTTCTGACGTGTCACTTTTGGCATGTCAAAAATTTTTCTGACGTGTCAAATTTTGACACGTCAGTAAATTTCCTAACGTGTCAAAATTAATACGTCAGTAATTTAAAAATTATTAAAAAATAATAATTTTTGTTTTTTAAATTTTTTTTGGAATTTTTTTCAATAAAAAAATTTATTAATTTAAATTATTTTTCAACTAAAATAATATATATATATATATATATATATAATTCTTTTCACCACCGTACGTCCACTACAAAAAACAGGGCAGTTTCTGACGTGGCAAACAGTGTCTTTTTTTTGCCACGTCAGTAATTACTGACGTGCCAATCAGACACGTCAGGAAAATTATTTTCTGACGTGTCAAAAGTAACCCGTCAGGATTTACTGACGTGTTAATTCTTGACACGTCAGTAAAAATTTAGTCAAATTTAATTTTGACGCAATTTTTTTAATTAGAAATAAAAATTATTAATTTCTGACGTGCCAACATTCGGCACATCAGAAATTGCTGACGTGTCATAACGACACGTCAGAAATTTCTGACGTGTCAAAAAGACACGTCAGAAAGTTTTATTTCTATTATTATTATTATGTTTATTATTATTATTATTATTTTTGTTTTCTTTTGGTTTTTTGTTTTTGTTTATACAACTTATTTAATATTTATATACTTCAATATGCCTAATGCATGTTAATTACTTAATTTTATTATTTTAAGGAGATTCCAAAATATTGAACGAGCTAAATTATAGGATAATGTACGTTATATATCCTTAATTTAGGTTTGACGTACACGTACATGTCATTTTTATAACTTTGATTTGGAAAATTTGCTTTACAAAACCAATCATTCCAAAACATATTATATATATATATAAACATGTCGATATACTATTTTTGTATAAAATGACATTTTCAATTAATTTGGAGATATTGCAACTTCAAGGGATGAAAACACAAAATCTTTTGTGATTAAATACTATATATTAATTTACAAACCTTTTTTCTTCTTCTTTGATTTTTGAAAAATACTTAGATTAATATTAGAACCTTTGCTATAATTAAGTTAATTACAATATATTATATATTATACTTACAATAATTAAATACTATATACTTAGAATATTATATTTATAGGATATAATTAAGTATATTAACGTACTTAATTATTTATATCATACAATTATATTTATAAATATAATTATACAATTATATAACTTATATATATATATATATATATATATATATATATATATATATATATATATATATATATATATATATATACCTGACGTGCCAAGTGGCGCGTCAGGCGCGGCCTTGGGAAGGCCAGCACCTGCTGGCCGTCCCATCGGCCACGCCTTGCAGGCGCCAGCAGGGGCAAGGTGCTTTTAAATTTGGGATTTCTCCCTTTTTTTTTTTTTTCCCCTCCAGCTACCTCTCCCGCCGGCCTGCCTTCTTCTTCCCTCCCATTCTTTTTTTTCTTCTCTCCTCCAGCGCCCACAGCTCCCTCTCCCGCGCTCTCTCTCTCTCTCAGCTCTCTCTCCCGCGCTCTCTCTCTCTCTCAGCTCTCTCTCCCGCACTCTCTCTCTCTCTCAGCTCCCTCTCCCGCGCTCTCTCTCTCTCTCTCGCTCTATCTCTCTCCAGCTCACATGACGTGCTCCGGCCATCTCCATCACTTCGCCGGCTGAAACTTCTCCGTCGTCGATCAACTCCAGCTCGATCTCCTGCAGGTATATATATATATATATATTTATATATAGTTTTATTTTATATATACTGTTTTATTATATATATATATATATATTTTTTGTCTTGTTTAATCAAATTTATGTTTTATTTTGTCATGAATCCTTATGATGTTTGGTTAATATATTGGATTGATCGAGCATTTGTGAGTAGGTATTAATTGATGGAGGTGTTTGTTTTTTTTTTTTTTTTGCTTGAAATGTTATTTACTTATTGTACGTTCGCTGTATATGCACATGCATGCATGCAAGATGATGTTTCTGATGATAGCTAGGTTTTTGTTTCATAATATAATAGTTTTTTAAATGTGGCCGGATTGTTGTTTTATTTTTTTTATTTTTTGTTTGTTTAGCTGAAAAATGTTGGCTTATTAATTAGTAAATAATTTATACAACATTATTTAATTTCAATTTTAATCATTTGACCTTCTAATTAAGTACGTGTAGTACGTAGTGATAATTATAGAGATTTAATTCCATACTTTGTTTAATTAATACTTAAATTGAATGAGTCTTAATATTGAGACGTACATTAAATTTCTTATTAATTTGTAAGTTATACATGAATATTAATTAAATAGAGACAGTACTCCAAATGAATACACACTTTAATTGGTACTATCCCCTTATTTTTTCTAACAAATTCATATCCATGAATATTGGATATGAATATTAATTAAATAACTAACCTAGTTCTTTAATTATTTTAGGGTCCTCGATCATATATAACAAATGCACACACTACTAGGTATATATTAATACCTATACATTATCACGAAGTTTGCACTTTTGAATTGCAAAACTGCAAACATTGTGAAACTTAGAGAGACTCCAAATAAATACACACTTTGGTACTATCCCCTTAATTTTTCTAACAAATTCATATCCATGAATATTGGAACTTCATATTAATTAAATAACTAACCTAGTTATTTAATTATTTTAGGGTCCCCATATATATATATATATATATATATATATATATATATATATATAATGCATGAATATGCATTATATTTGCACATAAAAAATTTAAACCTATATGATAATGTATATATAGGTTTATATTTTTAACGTGGTTGAAATATTTAGGTTTATATATATGCATGTGCTTGAAATGAGGTATATATTTTTTAAGTCTTTTATATTGATTCGTAATTTATGTACGTAGCGAAAAATGGACAAGAGTTGGATGACAAAGTCTAGGGGTACGAGGGAATACAGAGACGGGTGTAGACTGTTCGTGGAGTTTGCAGTTAGTAACTGTAGAACCCCTGATGGAAAAATCAATTGCCCTTGCAAGATTTGTCGAAATTACCGGCGCCACCCGCCGGATTTCGTATTCGACCACTTGACAGGGGGAAAAGGAATGATGCCGGAATATACATTATGGTACTATCATGGTGAGAAGCATGTACAGGGTCCTGATAGACCGTCTAGTTCGAATCGCCCGGCTTCAGATGCGGGTGCAACTGCAAATCAGGGTGGAGGCATGCACGGAATGTTGCGTGACTTATTCGGCATGCACGAAGTGGTCAGGGAAGACAATTGTGAGCCTCAAGTCGTAGTGCAAGGGGGTGAAGACATTGTAAACGAAGAAGCCGCTGAAGGTGACGCAGTAAAGTATTATATGCTTATGAAAAAGGCGGAGAAACCACTTCATAACGGAACAAAACATACCAAACTAAGTGCGACTGTACACTTGTACAACCTGAAGTGCGTTGGTGGACTAAGTAACGCAAGCTTCTCGGCCTTCCTAGAGTTCATCAACCAGTTGCTGCCTGAGAGTGATGAAAAGCTGCCTGGTAATACATATGAGGCGAAAAAGTTTTTACGAGATATGGGACTTGGGTATGAGAAGATACCGGCGTGTCGTAATGACTGCATGTTATTCTGGAAGGGCACAAAGGAGTTGGATTCATGTACCGTATGTGGAAAATCTAAATGGATGGATGCAATCAATTTAGATGAGGATGGTCAACCTATCTCTTCTTTTCTCTATTTTCTCACTCTCGTGGATATTGGGCAAGCCGACTCCATTGGCAATGGTCACAGAGCGCAAAAGCTTGCTCAGCTCTTCATCGTTTCTTACTGCCAGCTGGATATGCCTGGGCACAATTCGGTTCTTCTTGTTGTCTCTAGCAGCATTCCCAGCAAGCTCCAATACCTGAATATACACACATTCTACAATCAAACACATATTAAAACTCCAAACCCACAAAATAAACGTTTCTGTTTTAACTGAGATTGAACTGAATTCAATGAAACAATCACAACTTTGGATCCAATTAGACAAATGGCATATAAGAAAATGAATCAAACTTTTTTTAATTAGTGATTCGCACCCATCCAATCAACACAATCAAACAAATATGAAACCGATTTCACTTCGAAAAAACCAAAAACATCAACCAAGACGCCCAAAAACATCAACCAAGACGCCCAAACAGCACCAAATCTCCAAAGAAAGCTCCAATTTCATCCCAAGCATCAGAACCCATCAAAATAAAACCCGGTTACACCACTCATCAGCTCACCAACAAGAAGCCCAAAGAAATTTCCTCCATTTTCAAAAACCCAAACCTAAAAAATCTTCAAAAAATAAAAAACCCAAATAAAAAAATCAACCTGAAATATCAAAAGCCCAAACGTTAAACCCAACAAATCTTCAAAACCCCTAAAAATCTTCTTATCTTTTCTTCTTCTCTTTTTTTTTTTTTTTTTTTTTTTTTTTTTTTTTTTTTGTTTTTTCTTATGCTTCTCTTCTCCTTTTCTTTTTGTTCTTCTTCTTCTTCTACTTTTCTTCTAGCTCTGCTGCCGTGCAGAGAGATTGAGAGAGAAGAGGGAGGCAGTGCTGGCCGTGCAGAGAGAAGAAGGAGATTGAGAGAGGGAAAGAAGATTTGGAATTAAAAGAAAAGAAGATCTGGCGGAAAGAATAAATAATTAGAGAGGAAAAGAAGAGGGAAAATGAAAGTTGAAAGTTCTGCTATTTTTGTTTAAGTTAGAAATTTTTGACGTGCTAAAATTAGCAAGTCAGAAAGTAGTTTTTTTTTAAAAAAAAAAATTTTTTTTTTAATTTTTAATTTTTTTTTTTAATGCATGGAGAATAATAAATCAAAAAACAGTTATTTAATAAAGACCTGAAAAGATTTTGTCTTATTTTCATTTAAAATCCTTCCTGATAAAAAAAAAAAAATTAGATGAAAAATATATATAATATAAATAAACCTGATATAAAAAATTATAAAAAATAAAATAAAAATAAAATAAAAACTGCTTTCTGACCTGCTAAAACAAGCACGCCAGAAATTTCTGACGTGCTAGTTTTTGCACGTCAGAAAACAGTTTCTTTTTCTTTTTTAATTTTTATATTATTGCATGGACAATAATAAATCAAAGGGCAGTTACTTAATATAGATCTGAAAAGATTTTGTATCTTATTTTCATTTAAAATTCTTCCTGATAAAAAACAAAAATTAGACAAAAATATATATATAAAAAAAATAAAAAATAAAAAAAATAAACCTGCTTTTGTGCTAAAACTAGCACGTCAGAAATTTCGGATGTGCTTGTTTTAGAATGTCAGAAAACAGTTTCTTTTCTTTTCTTTTTTTTTTATTTTTTATTATTATTATTATTTCTAAATTACTTCATGGACAATAATAAATCAAAAAAAAAAAAAAAAATTATTGACGTGTCAAAATGACACGTCTGGAAATATTGATGTGTCATTTTGACACGTGAATATTTCTTGACGTGTTAAAATGACACGTCAATAAATTTTGACGTGTCTAATTTTAGCACGTCAATACATATCTAAATATTAAATTATTTAAATAAAATTTTTAAAAATTAAATTGAATTCAAATTTATTGACGTGTCAAATATTGACATGTTAGGAAATCCTGATGTGTTAGATTCAACACGTCAATGAATATTGACGTGCCACTTTTGGCACATCAAAAAAAAAATTTTGTTGACGTACGACTTTTGACACGTCAGTAATTACTGACGTGGCAAAATTTTGTTACTATTTGGCACGTCAGAAAACATCAGTTTTTTTGTAGTGTGCCCAAGCAACACTTACAATACTCTCTCTTCCTCTCTCAATCTCTTCCCCCCAACACCCCTGTTATTATTATTTTTTTTTTTAAGTTTTAAACAGGCATCTTTGCAGGATTCCGTGGTGTCAAGCCTGGCCCCTGATCATTTAGAGAGGCACAAGACAATGCAAAATTATGCAGGGACTAAGTGTCGTTTAGTTTCTCACATGACCGACACCAAACTGGGACTTCTATGTTTTGGTATGTAAATTGGCATTTCTCAAATAGACATATTGGCTCATATCACATGTAAACTTATTGCATATCTTTTCTTTTCTGTTTCAATAAGATTAAATTTCTTTTAGATTATTGAGATCTCAACTTCCTCTAATGCACTGGTTGATATGACTGAGAGGTTTGCTAGCAAACATCAAAGCCACCCCACTATTCTAGTTCTCATCACACCGCGCCTACCTTCTGACCTTTACGGAGTAAAGACAGTCTAAAGAATTTATGGAGTGATAGACAAGTGAAATTTTGTAAGTGTGAACATCTTGTAATTTTCATTATTTTTCAATCATACATTGTGATTCCCCTTAAAAAGATAAAGTATTTTCTAGAGTTGGATCTCGACGCACCATATAATCCACAATGGAGGATTTTTGAGAAGGTGTGGGCCATTACAAGGGCTTTTACTAAGTGTGCCACCCACGGTGAAACCCATAAACGACCAGTATGTGCCAACCTTGAGCACATAGGGGGTTAACAGTGCAATATAAGTCAAGGGGCAGTTCAACTCAAACTCTGGGAAACATTGTAGTTCAACCCGAACTCTTAAGGATTAAACAGAGTAATTACAATGTTGTCGTGTTAAATTTTATATTTTTGTTGTAGATACTATTACATTTTTCTTGATACTATAATAACTCTTAAGGATTAAACAGAGTAATTACAACGTTGTCGTGTTAAATTTTATATTTTTGTTGTAGATACTATTACATTTTTCTTGATACTATAATAACTCTTAAGGATTAAACAGAGTAATTACAACGTTGTCGTGTTAAATTTTATATTTTTGTTGTAGATACTATTACATTTTTCTTGATACTATAATAACTCTTAAGGATTAAACAGAGTAATTACAACGTTGTCGTGTTAAATTTTATATTTTTGTTGTAGATACTATTACATTTTTCTTGATACTATAATTAAAATTATGCTCTTTCGGATTATTAAATTAGCTTTTAGTGTCCTCATCCACCACTTATTTAAAGAATGACAAATTTTTTTCAATCTAGTCTAATAAGTATCAAATGTTATCTCTCATATGTTTTTTTTTTAATACTTTAACAGTTATTTATTGTCATTCCTCTAATTTAGGAACCCAAACATCAATTTTTTAGAAATTCAAAAATGTTAAATGGCACTTGTTACTTATTAGAATAGCTTAAAGGAAATTTACTCTAAACCAGTTTAAAAAAAATTTGTGTCCTTTAAAAAAAAGTCTTTTTATTTAACGGGAATCATTTTAAAAGGAAATGATGTTTAAAGCCCTTTTACATGATCAAGAGCTTTATTTAAAGGAAAATTACTATTTTGAAAACTTGCTTACTTGCTAAGCCGTGAACTTACTTATTCTCCCTTGTATTTATATATCATATACATGTGCGTATTTACACATACATGGGCTAGGGCTGGTGTAGACATGTATTACCAATGCTCTATCATTTGCTTTAGAGGGCGTTTGAGAGTCCGATTTCATAAGAATAATCTGCGTTTTTAAAAGATATTGTAAAACGTAAAGCGTTTGGCATTGCGATTTAAAAACTACTTAATTTAAAATAAGAAAAAAATTTACGATTTCAATAAGTAGGGTAAGGGAAGTTTATTTGAAAAAAATGCAAATTTAAACCAAAATCATGAATTCGCATAACAAATATTTAATAAAAAAATATTTTTTAACATGTTTTACCAAATGTCTTTACAATTTTAAAAAGCAGTGATTTCAAAAACACTATTTTTAAAATCGTGCTTATTAAAACCGCAATCTCAAATAGACCCTTAATCAGAGTAGGGAAGAAAACTATGATTGTTACCACAATCAAGAGTTCCCAATCCCAATTTCAGATTTCAGCGGAGTTGAGTGCATATGGGAAAATTTATGCAAGCATATGAGCTTTAATCACAATGTACTTCACATGTATTGTGCCAAAAGTCAGCCAAATCATATTTGAATATGAACCAGCATATATCTGAGCTGCAAAGGGATTTAACAATGAATATATTTGACAAATAACTGGTACCCACATCATCGAATGCCCTATTTAACCTGTTTATAAATCAATTAGACCTCAAATACAACCAAAAAGAAAGGGCCAAGAACATTGTGAGATTTTCCTAGAATTGGCAAAATTTTCGCTGAACCATCGAACAGAATCGTCACTATCAAATAGCGTGACAAATGAATCACTAAAATCCTATTTACATACAATTAAGCTCCTAAGAGAGAGGGAAGAGAAAAGAGAAGAGCTAAACGGAAAACAGGAACAAAAAAAAGAAACCAAGTGAAATCAGAGCCGTTCATTGCTACCTCATCAGGCGGAGCAGAAGGGTGATGTGCCGGTGCATCAAGTTATACTTCCCCTTCTTCTTCTTCTTCTTCTACGAGGTCTGGTTCTTAGTCGAGCGCCATAGCCCTTACCGTGCGGAATACCCACCAGCTTAGCGGAGCTCTGCCTCTACTTTCTCAAATTTCCCGGCTTTCACTACTTCATAGAGCTTTTATATATATAGTACATTAAAAATTAAAATTAAAATTAAAAAATTAGAAAAAGTGGGAATTGACATAGATGATCTTAAGTTTGAATTTTGATGTAAAAACGAATATCAAATCTGCATTTGATGACGTGGACTTCCGATAGTGGGGGATTGAGGAAAATTAACGGAGGTGGTGATTCAGTCTTTTTCAAAATCTGAAGTACTAGATTTGTCATATTTTAAAACTTAAGAAGAAAAAAATAAAAACATTAAAACTCAAATACCAAAAATGTTATTAACCCTAATAAATAAATAAATTTTTATCATTTATCTTTCTTCTTTACTCAAGAGTCAAGAGCATAAACAAAAACCTATAGCCAATGAAATTCATAAGCTATTGGAAGTAGTCCAGTCAAATAGAGCTTCTTCTTCCTTTTTTTTTCTTTTTTTTTTTTCAACCATATTTTTGCATTATAAAGTTAAAATAATAATAATAATAATAATTGTGGAACAAAAATAATAAATAGAGGAATGATTCATGTTAATATTTTTCACATCTTTTTCTCATCTCATCCTACAAATTTAATATATCAATCATTAGATTTTTGGACCCATACAATTTCAATAGTGAATTCATCTATTCACTATAGAGATGATTAAAAGATAATTAAAAATATAATGACTTCTATCATTTCTCTTTATAAAAATTATAACAATAATTAAGGACCAAAAATAGAATATGAAGCACAAAACTACATAAATTAAAAAAATAAATAAAAGACAAATAAATGGACTATTTAGCATTCTCTATACATTATTTACCATTCTCCTTGAATACGACCTTGCAAACACAATTTTCAAAACCGAGTCAAAATTAATACTAATATAATAAAATATAATTGACTTTTCCATACACATTTCTCAATTCCAATGAAATTCATGGGTATAAGAAGCAGTCATGTCAATTAAATAGCTTTTTCTTTCGACCATCATTCATATATATATATATATATATATAACTAAAAAAAAAAAAAAACACTACTTATACAATAAAAGTAAAAAATATTATAAAAATTAAAACAGAAAATAGAGAAAAAAAAAATGGAATCAAAAGCACAAAACCACAAAAAATAAAATAAAAATAAATAGACTATTTACTTCTCTGCTATATTATTTATCATTCTCTTTGAACACGCCCATTCAAACGTAATTTTCATAACCCAAACATTTTTTTTATAAAAAAAAAAAAAAAAAAAACACATATTTCATCAAGAAAAATGCTAAACATCCTAAATTTTTGTTCCCAAATGATGTGTCCTCATCCCATGAGTTGGTGACATACTTCCTAAAATAATAAATCTTATGAGATGGTGACACATTATTTGGGAACTAACTTTTGAGAAGAAAATTTAGGATGTAGAGCACTTCTCTAATTCGAATAAATCACACCCAAAAAAAAAAAAAAAATCCAATAAAATATTCGAATAAATCTCATATAATCTCATAAAATTATATGAGGTTTATATTTTAATACAAATAAGACTCATATAATTTTGAACATTCGAAATAAATATAGAGCAAAATAAACAAAACATTTTTTTAATAAATATAAAATAAAAAAAAAAATCTTCATTAAAATGGATGAACGAAATCTAAAAATTATAAATAAAAAATGAAGTAAAAAAAAAATTACATTCACATGAAATTAACATTCGTTGCAATGTCGATTAGAATTTTATATATTCATAATATATTCTCGATCGGTTGTTAGAGCAGTTGTAATGGATAAATGATAAATCGAAACTAAATTCAGTAGGCTAGATAACACATGATTCTTAAGGATAATATTTTAATAATACTTATCATGGTCATCTTAAACATAAGCCAATTAGTAAAATAAGTGATCAATATAATTATAAATAGTATTTGTATAAATATTTAAAATTATAAATAATACTACAGTTCATAACAACCCATCTTCTTTTGCAACTTTTCTCAAAAATAATTTAGCGTATAAAGTATTTTCATTAATTTATATCTTATTGGAGAGGGAGGAGAAACTGACATTTAATGTGAAAAATTGCACACATAATTAATTGAAAATTGGTTGGAAAGTGGAACGGTTTTTTTATGGGAAAAATAAAACTATGAATGCAATTTAATAACAACATTTCACCAGGCGGATAACACACAAAGTCTCACTTAAAATAAAAACTTGTCAACCCTTTAATTGGCAAAAGAAACTAACCTATGTTTTGATTAACAAAAGCATTAAATAGACACTTGGTAACATTTTAAATAACCACTTATCTTTTTTAGGCCCTCCTCTCTAAAAAAAAAAGGATAGAAAGTTGAATAAAAAGTAATATATGAATTAGAAAAGAAAATAAGGAACAAAGAGGGAAATGGAAGAACAAAACCACATAAAATAAAGAGAAACAAACGGAAAATGGAAAATACTAATATAATATAAAATATTTTTCTTTTCTATATAATTTTCTTGGTTCCAATAAAATTGATAGGTTTAAGAAGAAGCCAATTCAAATAGAGATTTTTTCCTTCGACCATCATTTGCTTGTATAATGTATAAGAAACTGGTTTTAGAAAATAAAGTAAAAATAATACATATATTGGAACATGAAATAAGGACATAAAAAATTAAAAAATTAAAAAATTAAAAGATGATAGAAAATTCTCTCTCACTATCATTTTCCTCAATTCAGTGAAAAAAAAAAAAAAAAAAAAAACCAATTTCAATACAATATATATATATATATATATATATATATATATATATATATATATATAATAGAAAACCACATAAAATAGAGTCAAAAATAAAAGAAAATGAAAAATACGATTATAATAGAAAAGAAGTGTCTTTTCCATATACTTTTTCTGTTTCTGATGAAATTCATAGGTATTGATGACAATTTTATAAGGAGTGACGTTTGCATGGAATTTGAGGAGTCGTTGGACTGAGGTATCCAAGGAGTCGCTGGATCGAGGAGTCGTTAATCTGCAAAAGAAAAGATTTTGGGATAAGAGCTGCCACGGTGTGCTTAAGGGGATAACTCTGATGCCTAAGTCAGTGTTTGTTTTGAAGTAGGGAGAGCAAATGCGCAATGAGAGCTTGAGAGAGAATTGTGATTACCAAATAATGAACTAGAACTTCCCTTTTATAGGCATCAGGTAGCAGTTGTCATTCCCCGATTCTTGGACCCACGTTCCTGAGGATCCACGTGCGCAATACTGGCGAAGTGGATTGTGGGTTACTCCATGATTATGAGATCGTGGAGTGTTAGTAGGTGGCTCAGCCACGCTTGCCTTAGACGTGGACTCCTGAGTTGTTCTCGGACACACATGGCATGGCCAGGCGTTTGACAGGTGGACCACGTTTTTTTGAACGTGGGGCTTTTGTTTAGACGCTGGGCGTATGTCACGTTTATTGATGAACGTGGCTTTTCTTTATGAGCCGAGGGACTATTATACCCTCGATGGGCCGATCTATTATCGGTCTAGGCCAACTTTGGATGGGCTTACAAATTGGACTGAGCCTAGAGGTCTGTTGGGCTGTATATGGCCAATCCATTACCCAACAGTTACCCCCCAATTTCTTTGTCCGAGTGACTATGAAAATTTCTTTTTTTTCCAAAATGGATACCTCTATCAGTCTTCCAAGATTTGAAATTTTTGAATCCAAAATCTTTTGAATCCAAAATTTTTTGAATTCAAATTTTTTAGGGAAATTTTTTCCATTGATCTTCCCGAGCCAATGATTTTTTGAGACTCTTGATCTTCCCTAGTGATTGACAGCTCGTATGTCAGGCCATGTGTCACCTTTTACGTGGTTATACTGGCAGTTGACCACGTGTCGGCTTCCTGGCAGTTGAGTGGATTAAGGCGCGCCTTTTCGAGGAACCTTAGAACCCTTGGGTTTAAATGCTGTGCCATCTGCCCTATCTCTCCACTTGAGTATAATCTTTTGAAATACCCTTATAAAACGTGCCTTTCTCCCTCACTTTCTCATTTTTCAAGCTTTCTTCGCAAACCACTCAATGTAGAAACTCCATTTTCTCTTCTTGAAAGCTTTGCAACCCATCTTCTTCCTCTAGCTTGCCTTCACCCCAACTATTTCTTTCAATAAACTCATACACAACTTTGTGGAAAGTAGATCTGACGAACGTCGATGAAGCTCAGATCAGGAGGACCTGCTTTATCCCTCGCTCGGTTAACTGGAGTTTTGATGATATGCGGAATGGAGCAGTAGTGCGTGCCAAAGAGGACGACGTATGCCTTTACGAAACCATGTTCAAAACGGGTTTCAGGTTGCCTTTCCCGAAGATCGTTTAGGAACTACTGGGTACCTTAACCTTGCTCCTCACCAAATAGTGCCAAATGGTTGGAGGGTTTTCTTTGCCTGTGTGTTTTTGTGGCCACATGTTCTTGGAGAGGAGCACCATCTGACCGTTCATGAGTTTTTTAAGGTGTACAGACTCACCAAGAGACCTAGAACCGACGCACTATTTACTCTCCAAGTTCGACAAAAGGTGACATGCATACACATGGGGATCACCTTTTCAAGCAACAAAAGGTGGAAGAATAAGTTCTTCTTTGCCTCGGGCAAGTGGGAGTTTGTTAGGAAATTAATCCTATTTCCCAAGACCCATGAGATGCGAAAAATAAGAAGAATGCGGAATAACAAAGATAAGCAATCACACACGACACAAAGATTTAATTGGTTCAGCTTAAGAAGCCTACATCCACTGGCGGAAACGACCTGGAGAAAATCCACTATCAGAAGATGGAATACAAAAATAATAGAGAGAAAATCACTCAGATCCCAAAGCACCAATATACCCAAATCTCACTATCACACAAGAGAGATTATTCCCAAAATAGAATACAAAAGACAGATATACAAACTCTTCTTTTGCTGAAACAGATGGTGGCTGATCTGTATTTTCTTCTTTCACTCTGCAATACCTTTTCTTCTAATCACTTGTTTTTGGCTCCTCCAAAAACCACCAAGAAGAAAACACCATGGCAGCCCTTGTACTTCCTTCTCTCAAATTCTCTCTTTTTCTCCTCCCTTTGGTGCTCACAAATACTCACGTTTGGCACACACAAATTCACATTGTGCTTTGTTCCTTATATAGAAGCTTAATTCTCCTTTTACATGTTGGTCTAGGACTCCTACTATAAGTCAAACAAGGAGTCCAAGTACACATAGGAGGACTCCAAATCCCACATGTAAAGGAGCAAACCGGTTGAACCAAGAACCTCTCCTACTTGAAGAAGGAGACAAACCACTGGGTTCCACCTTGACTTTTAATTCAAGTCATACTTAACAATCTCCACCTTGACTTGAATCCCATCAAGTCTACCAAAACGTGTCTCCTCCGGATGTCTCTGCCTCAGCCCCCAAGGGCAATCACACTCTACAAGTGTCCCTCAAGTCCAAGCGCCTCTTGAACTTGAGCATAGGACTTGATTTAGACATTACACCATGCCTCCCTATCAACCCCGTCGACCATTCAGCTTTCTCCGATGATTCTTTCTTCCTGTAGACCCATCTGCACCCTTTAGCCTTCTTTCCCCTGGGTAATTCTGCGGATTCCCAAGCTTTACCACTCCGTAGTGACTCCACCTCTTTCGGCATACCATCCTGAACAGACAATGGCTCTCCACTACTAGCTATTAGAGCAAAAGAAACCATATCCTCAAAGCCATACCTCTTTGTTGCTTTTCGACCACGTTTCTCTTTGCCTCTTGCTAAAGAATAACACTCTTCTTGGTGTTGTAAGTCTCTTGAAGATTCTTTGTCATCACATTCATCCGTGAGCGAATACTGTTCATCAAGCTCCACCTCCACTAATTGTTTCTTTTTCTGCACTGTACTTTCAGAAAGCTCATCTAAGTTAATAAACTCAGACTTCTTTGGTTCATGCTCTGTAACTTTAGGTTCTGCACTTGACCCATCCTTGTACATAGCACACTCATTAAAAGTCACATTCCGACTTCTAATGATCTTCCGATTTTGATCATCCCAAAATCGATAACTGAAGGCCTCATCTCCATATCCAATGAAGAAACCTTTACTAGATTTACCATCTAGTTTACTTATAGCATCAGAATCAACATGGACATACGAAGCACAACCAAAAACTTTTAGATGTGAAAGATTTACCTCTTTTCCACTCCAGACTTCTTTCGGTAGTCTATGGCTCAGGGGAACGGAAGGCCCCCTATTTATCAGGTATGCAGCAGTACTCACTGCATCAACCCAAAAAGTCTTTGGTAACCCAGCATACAATCTCATACTCCTGGCACGCTCATTGAGAGTCTTGTTCATGCACTCAGCCACGCCATTCTGCTGCAGCGTTCTCAGGATAGTTTTCTCCATTCTAATCCCATTCACTGCGCAAAACTGTTTAAACCCCATGTCTTCGTATTCTCTTCCATTGTCTGATCTCAAACACTTGAGCTTCAAGCCCGTTTCAGTCTCAACCATGACCTTCCATTTCTTAAAAGTCTCAAATACATCAGATTTACTTTTTAAGAAATAAACTCATACCTTCCTGTTTGAGTCATCAATAAATGTAATGTAATACCACGAGCCTCAAAGAGATGCCACTGGTGCGGGACCCCACAAATCCGTGTGTACCAGCTCCAGCTTTCCAAGCTTAGGTGCTTTGCCAACTTCCTCGAAACTCATCTTCTTCTGCTTTCCTAGGATGCAGCCTTCACACAAATCAAACTCAACTGACTTTAACCCCGATAGTTTCCCTTTTGACATAAGTACCTTTATCTCTTTCTCGCTCATGTGCCCAAGCCTTAGGTGCCATAGTTTTGAGTCAGCACCTGTATCTACAATAGCAACTATATCCTTGTTGTTCGTCGTCATATAGAGAGTATCCCTTTTATGACCACGAGCCAAAATCATGGCTCCCTTGCTGACCTTCCACTTTCCACCGTGGAAATGAATTGAATGCCCTTCCTCATCAAACTGTCCCACTGAAATCAAATTCTTCTTCAGCTCCGGAACATTCCTGACCTTCTGCAGCTTCCATACTGAGTCACTATGAACTCTAATGCAAACATCGCCTAAGCCCACAACAAGGGGACTGTCAACAGAGAGAAGTAGGGCATCATATACTTCTTTTGTCACTATGTTTGCATAATCATTCTCAGTCTCCTTCCATAGTTCCCTGCAATTCTTCTTGTAGTGGCCAGTCTTGCCACAGTTCCAACACTTAGGTTGTTGTCTGAATCTGGATTTACTTCTCCCTTTTCTGGAATTTGATCTGCCTTAACCAAAGTTTCTGTCTTGTCCTCTACCCTGAGTCTCGAGGTTTAAAGCAGCACCAGAACAAGAGGTTTCACCCACATCTCTTCTGCGAACCTCTTCACTGAGAATCAAATCCCTAACGTCTTCATAACTTAGTTTACTCTTTCCTACAGAGTTACTCACAGCCATCCTCATTGTTTCTCAGCTATTTGGCAAAGATGCCAAGACGATCAATGCACGAACCTCATCATCAAAATCAATTTCCACCGAGGACAATTGATTTATGATAGTGTTGAACTCATTGAGATGTTGTGCCACCGAAGCCCCTTCCACCATCTATAGGTTGAATAATTTCTTCATCATATGCACCTTGTTGTTAGCCGACGATTTTTCATACATACTTGATAAAGCCGCCATTAGACCTGTTGTGATCTTCTCCTTTACAAAGTTGTGTGCAACTGATTTTGACAGTGATAACCTGATAACTGCTAGGGCTTTACAATCAAGCAGAGCGCACTCGCTATCATCCATGTCATCGAGTTGCTCTTCCAAAAAATGTTGATGAAGATCCTTTCCATAAAGAATATCTTCAATCTGTACCTTCCAAAACCCAAAATCTTTGCCGTCGAATTTCTCGATTCCCATCTTTCCTTCTTCACCTGCCATCGCTCCCACTCGAACCAAAAGCTCTGATACCAGTTGTTAGGAAATTAATCTTATTTTCCAAGACCCGTGAGATGCGAAAAATAAGAAGAATGCGGAATAACAAAGATAAGCAACCCCACACGACACAAAGATTTAAGTGGTTCGACTTAACAAGCCTACATCTACTGGCGGAAACGACCCGGAGAAAATCCACTATCAAAAGATGGAGTACATAAATAGTAGAAAGAAAATCACTCAGATCCCAAAGCCCCAATACACCAAAATCTCACTATCACACAAGAGAGATTATTCACAAAATAGAATACAAAAGACAGATATACAAACTCTTCTTTTGCTGGAATAGATGGTGGCTGATCTCTGTTTTCTTCTCTCACTTTGCAACACCTTTTTCTTCTAATCACTTGTTTTTGGCTCCTCCAAAAACCAACAAGAAGAAAACACCATGGCAGCCCTTGTACCTCATTCTCTCAAATTCTCTCTTTTTCTCCTCCCTTTGGTGCTCACAAATACTCACATTTGGCACACGCAAATTTACCTTGTGCTTTGTTCCTTATATAGAAGCTTAATTATCCTTTTACATGTTGGTCTAGGACTCCTACTATAAGACAAAAAAGTAGTCCAAGTACACATAGGAGAAGGACTCCAAAACCCACATGTAAAGGAGCAAACCGGTTGAACCAAGAACCTCTCCTACTTGAAGAAGGAGACAAGCCACTAGGTTCCACCATGACTTTTACTTCAAGTCATACTTAACAGAGTTCGCCCATTCGGAAAAGGTGCAAGGTCTGAGGTTACCTCGGGAAACCAGTGTACCTTCAGAGGAAGGAAAAGATTCTCGATTTGGATGTGTGTGTCTATATATATATATATATATATATAACAATACTTTGTTTTGTAGGACTGGAAGATCCTGTCTTGACCAAGGAAGAACAAGATTGGGTTGACACGGCTCTAGCCTTCGCTCGGGCGAAGAAGAATGAGAAGCATGTGGACTATGATGTCATAGCCACTATGGCCAACTTAGAGAAGTACCTGACTTGCCCCCCAACTGGTGGGTCGGGAAGCGCCTCTCAGCCGAGGAAGAGGTCAGGTCCTGAGGTTTCAAGGAGAGTAGTTGCTGAGCCTACGAGGGCAAAGACAAAGCCGGCAAGCCTTCTAAAAAGTGTGCCGCAGAAAAAAGGCAAAAGGAAGGTTGATGAAGCTTTCCCGAGGATTCCTGCGGCAATCAAGACTCAAACTTCAAATGCGACTCCACTGAGGCTGGTGGATGAACCTGAGGATTCTCCCCTAAAGAGGAAGAAATTACTACCTTTAGATCCTCGGGATGCCTTTGCAAGGGTGATGGGCGAATCAGTGGAGGAGTTTGAGATGCCCGAAACCACCGCGCTTCCTTCTGTTTTGGAACTTCTGGGCATCCATCCTGATGATGCTCGTCCAATTGCTGCCTTCTCTCCAAATGCTGTTCCTGTAAAGCCCATGACACCTTCTGGCTCTGATTCATCGAAAGAAAATCTGGATGTGGAACAAACTATAGCGAAGGTGTCTGCTCGAAGGTCGGGGAGATAAGAGATGCTCGGGAGCCGGCAGAAAAGCGAGGGCAAACCAATCGAATTGGAGAGAGATGCTGACATGTAGCCAATTCCTGAAGATAAGGCTCTTCAGTCTGAGACCATCACGGGAGCCGAGGCTGAATTACTTCCAACCGCTGTTCCAACTGAGGAAACAAAGGTTGAGCCAGAAGCTATGCCCCCAGTTGCGGCTCGGTTTACACCTTGCCAAGAAGCTTCGCCTCCGAAAGAAGCTGAAGATGCTGAAGCCTCGGTCCCTGCCGAAGCTTTCATGAAGCCAAAGGGAGCTAAGAACACCGAGGTTCCTGCTGCTGCAACCAGTCTCCCTACAAGTTAGAACCCAGCGAATTCTTCGGCTACCTGGGACTCCTCATTCTCGGGAATGCCTTTCCCTTTGAACAAGTTGGGCATTGGGGTCCTTGGCCATCACCTCAAAGCCATCGCGGACATCATTCCTGCGGGCTACTCCAAAGGTCTTGGGAGGACTACTGCTGCGAAGGTCGCGGAACTCATGCTCTTTTATCAACTTGCAGTAAGTTCTCACTGACCTATTCTTGACACCTTTTTATTTTTTTATTATATATATATATCTCACTAATTTGAACTCTTTTTTTAGTGCGTTGTAAAATCAGTGTGTCTTTGCCGACTTTCGAGAGTTCATCCAAAACGCAAACTCCGAAGCTGAGGTCCGAGGAGATACAAAAGAAGCTGAAGGAGTTAGAGAAAAAAAATGCTCGGCTCAGAGGGGTCTTGGCGGAGCAAGACAAGGAGCTACTTCTTATGGGCCAGAAGCAATCTTTGATTGAGGCGTATATCGCACTAATTTGAACTCTTTTTTTTTCAGTGCATTGTAAAATCAGTGTGCATCTTTGCCGACTTCCGAGACTTCATCCAAAACGCAAACTCCGAAGTTGAGGTCCGAGGAGATGCAAAAGAAGCTGCAGGAGTTAGAGAAAAAAAATGCTCGGCTGAGAGGGGTCTCGGCGGAGCAAGACAAGGAACTGCTTCTTATGGGCCAGAAGCAATCTTTGATTGAGGCTCAGACTTCCGCGGCCAAATCTCGGGTGCAGGACCTGGAAGCTCGAAACATTGATATGATTGCTAGGGTGCAAGACTTGGAGGTCGAGTTAGTAGCCATGAAGGATAAGTTCGAGACCTTGGAGATCGACTTCTTGGTGGAACAAGAAGAGTTGAATCAAATGGAGGAGGCCTTGACAGAGTTTGAGCTTCAGCGTAAAGCCACCGAGGATAAGAAGGCTTCATTGTCCGAAGAGCTCTTGGTGCAAAGGACGAAGCTTCTTCTCAGCCACTTAAATGCAAAGAGGATGAAGACAAACAAGCTTCCTTGTCCGAAAAGTTGAAGGTAGCGAAGGATGAAGCTGCCTCTCAACTTCTGAAGGCTCAGAAGGCTGTTGAAAAAAAAAGGGCCACCAAATTGAAGGAAACCAAGCTCAAAAAGAAGTTTAAGCACCTCAAGGGCCAGTTCAAACATTACAAGGCGAAGGCTCAAAGTTACTTCAAGCAACTTTCCTTCACAGCATGGATGCGAGATCGTGCATGGGCTCAAGGATTTATCTGGGGCTTTGAAACTTATCGAGAGTTAGTCAAAAACCTGATGTAGATCGCAGGTCGCCTGGAATTGCGATCGATCGCACATGTACCTGCGATCGAGCACGATTCCAGACACTTGCGCATGAGGTCCCTGGAACTGCGATCGATGGCACTTGTACCAGCAATCGATCGCACACGGAGCATTATGTTAATTTTCTGCGTTTTAAAATTAGGTCAAGCCGTCTTTATTTTCTTGTTTTAGTAGGATTAGGGTTTTGGGAGCCTTTATTTCGTTATTTTATTAGGTTTTGGGTTTTGGGGGGTATTTATGTAATATTTTATTATGTTTAGGGTTTTCAGGCTATAAATATATGTTTATAGCCTCCAGAGAAAGACAGTTGTTGTTTATTATTGATTTTGATTAATGAGAATACTCAGAGTTGAGTTTATTCCTCTTTTCCTTTAAACTTTAGAGAGTATCTATTGTTTTAAGAAGAATTCTTAGATCATTGATAGACTCAAGATCTAGAATTAGTTATCCGTTGCTTTATTGTTGTTTTTCGCTGCAGCCTACTAAGTCACGCTGCATCAAAACCCCATGGACTTGATAAACATCGAGACTATTCTAGCAACTACCTTTCCTGTCTCTGTCAAGGCCATAGAAGAAGTCACCCATCTGGGGCAAAAAGAGATGCCAGATGCTTGGGGCATTACACTGTTCGATGTTGACCCAAAAGATTTGGTGGACCTGGAACCCTCGACTTCTTCGAGTAAAAATGTAAAGTCAGGAAGTACTGAAGCTCCCAATGCTAGCCTTATTGAGGCTAAAGACTTGTAAAACTTTTAAAATCTTTAATGAGAAAAGGTCTTTTGCTCAGCTCTCTGTCTTGCAAGTTTTTCTTTTTCTCGCAGTCTTTAAAAATAAACTTATAAAGTTTAATTTTTGAATACTTGACCAAATGCTTGGCCTCAGGAAAATACCTTTGCAGTTTTATTTCACCGAGGTTTTAGCCTTAGAATGAGCCTTCTACCAAGGCTTTTCATTTTAAAAATGGGCCATGTTAAGAAAGTGCCTTTACGGCTATATTTCTTAAACTTTTGTTCTCGAGAAAGCGCCTTAATGGCTATATTTCTCCAATGTATTTTAGCCCTATAACGATCCTTCTTCAAAGGCTTTGCGTTCTCTAAATGGGTTAAGTTCGGAAAGCGCCTTCACAGCTATATTTCTCGAACATTATCCTCAGGAAAGTGCTTTAATGGCTACACTTCTCCGAGGTGTTTTAGGCTTAGAATAATCCTTCTTCAGAGGCTTCTTATTCTTTAATTGGGCTAAGTTTGGAAAGCGCATTTACGGCTATTTTTCTCAAACGTGGGTCTTGATGAAAGCGTCTTAATGACTATATTTCATTGAGGCATTTTAACCTTAGATTGGGCTTTCTTGAAGTTGTTCATTCTTTTGTGGGTTAAGTTCGAAAAGTGCCTTTACGACTATATTTATGAACACTTGGCCTCGGGAAACTACCTTTACTATTATATTTCCTGAGGTATTGTTGGACACTGTAATTTCAGAAGATTTGTTTATTGATGGTATGCTTTACAACTGAAACAAAACATGGATCTTCTTGGTGAAATTACAATGGTACATCAAACAAAATACTTCTTCAGATGCTCGTGTCTTGCCTTCGGAATCTTCAAGGTGATATGCTCCTGCTTGGTGGCATCCAACTACTTTGTAAGGCTCTTCCCAATTTGGAGCTAGTTTGCCCTCGGCTGGGTCCTTGTTGGCAATAGTAACTATTCGCATGACCAAGTCTCCTAGCTTGAAGCTTTGGTGCTTGACCTTCTGATTGAAATACCGAGCTACCTTTTCTTGGTATACTGCCATGGTTGCTTAGGCCTGGTCCCGTTTCTCCTGCAGCAAGTCAAGGTGTAACTTGATTCCTTCGTCATTGCACTCCGGCCGAAAGGTTTTCACGCGGAAGCTTCCCGATCCAACCTCGGCTGGTATGACAGCTTCAGTCCCAAAGGCTAGAGCGTAAGGAGTTTCTTCGGTTGGGGTGTCCAGCAACCTCTCTTGTTTTGGTGTCCACCAAGCTTTTCCTACTTGGTAACTCCATCACAGGACACCTAGGGCTGAACCATAATTTTGAGGGGAACAAAATTGAAAAAATGAACTTTTTATGGTAAAAATAAATTTTGGGAGTCAGTTTCATTAAAATTACCTAGAATTTAGAAGAAGTTTTTTTTTAAAAGATTTTTTGTGACATTTTTTAAAATTTTGAGAGAGTCCGAAACCCCCGAGGCTAGGGGTGATTTTGACCTTGTTGGACACCGTGGTGAAGCTTCTCTTCATCGACTCTAATCTAGCAAATCTCGGCGCCATTTCTCTTCATGTGGTGCAATTTATTGTTTGTTGTAATTATTGCTATGTAGGTAGTTATGTTTTAGGATTATTGCTTCTTCAAACTGCCCTTTGTAGCGGCCCTAGTTCATCCAATGGGTCTAGTTATTTATTTGACCAATTCGTAATAGTTTTAATTTTTTTTTGCATTGATTTTTGGTTGTCTTTGGTGGCTTTGATCCAACCAATCTTAGTGTCATTTCCCTTGTGGTGCTGCGAGTTATTGTTTGCAGCAATTATTGCTATGTAGGTAGTTATCTTTCAGAAATATTGTCTCTTTAAGCTGCCCCTTGTGGCGGCCATAGTTAATCCAATGGGTCGATCGTTCATTTGACTCATTTCCAATGATTTAGTATTTTTGCACTAATTTCTGATTGTTTCGAGGCTCTTGTTTGGGTTGCTCATCCTTTATTTATATATAGTCTGTTTTAATCTTCTCTTTTCCCTTCCCCTTTAATAGATTAGGAAAAAAAGAAAAGAATAAAAAACTAATTTTTCATTCCATCACTCACTCTCTGCAAAATAGGCTTAAGTGAATTTAGGCCTTCTGAGTATAAGTGCTTTGACTACCAAACAAGAGGTAAAATATGAAATTTTGCCTTTTCGCAACATGCATGTCATGATGGATCTAACCCCAGGCATATACTTAGTATTTTTTTTAAAACCGTGCAGATTTAATTTTAAGTTTTTCGTGAAAAAAATAGAAAGAGAAATTAGATTTAAACGTCACCAAATCCATTGAATACAAAATTTGTGCACATTTGACTCAATGATCATGACCAAGTAACCAAATATTTCATACTAAGCTATGCTTTTAAGTTGGCAAAAAAAAAAAACAAATGGTTTTACCACCAGATTAGGAGAAGGCAACATCATCCAGAGTACAAAAAAGATAATTGAACACAAAATAGTAAACCATTACTCATAAGAAAAGACAACCATTTAAACAAATCTTTGATGCTTTTGGGGTTTCCATTGACCTTTTAACCATATTCAAGCGTTCAACCATGAGAGCTGAACATGTTTCAGATCTTACCATTTTGCAGACAAAGATTTTGACAGTGATTGGAGAGTTGCATCACAAGTAAATATAAAATAAAAAAGGTCAAGAAATATTGCTACCACTACCACTCGTTGAATTTAAGTTTATCTCATTTTTATTTGGGGTTAAGAAATTATGAATCTTGGGGAGAGTTTCATAGAAGATAGGACAGCTCAAGTATATACTTCATCACGATACTCCAATGGAATTTAGTAGGGAACACCCATTTTTCTTATTGATTTTATTTTATTTTTCTTTTCTTTTGACATCTTACCTCATTTAACTATTACCCTTTTTGCCAATTGGGTGATTGGTTCCCTAATTTGAAAAAATATATTACAATTTACCCTAATAGGTAAATGGCCTAAAAGTCTCTTTGGGTGGGAGTGCGTTTTTAAAAAAAATGCTACTTAAAAATGTAGAAATATATGCATTATCAAATTGCGGCAGATGCATTTAAAAAAAAAAAAAAAACACAATTTTATGAAATATGATATGATATGTTGTGTGGATTTTGTGTAAGAAATTCCATTTAAAGTATGTCCCTTATATCACATATATTATTATAATTATAAAATATATATATATATATATATATATATATATATATATATATATATATATAATTACGGTGTTCAGTGATTTATTCCAATTAAAGCTTATTTTATGAAATCAAATATTCTGAATTAAATTGTCGATTTAATTCTTGTGGAACAAGTATTTGATTTCATTACTGATTTTATTTTGTGGAATCAATTAGCTGTATTGATTATTTATTTGATTTTTATTCCTTAATGGGAGGAATAATTAAGGTAACAGCTCTAATTGAGGGTCCATGACCTACCTATAAATAAGGCCCATGTATTCCATCAATTGGCACTCACTGGTAGGCATAGGTCAGAAGAACCTCTCAATAATTTTTAGTTTTCTAATTTGGTTGCTGTGAAGCTGTTCTTCAATTGGCTTGAGCAAAGCATAGCTAGAGGTATTTATATAATCATTCATTCTGCTGTTAATTTTATTGTCAATTAGCATTTAATTATATATTGAATTCTTACATTTTGGTGATATTTGTAGCATGCGATCTCATTAAGTAAACAGCGGGAGTACTACAGGGAGTATCAGTGTAGGGTGGTAAAAATTACAGGGAAATCAAATGCTTCAACAATAATATTTGGTGCAATCTACTTTCTTAGTGCTGGGAACATTGATTTTCTTCAGAACTATTACGTTGATCCTCTTCTTCACTCTGCCTATTCTTTTGATCGCTTTCAAACATTCTCACGCAATCCTACACAAATTTCATTCAGGTCCCGCCTTTTGTTTTGTTTTTGTTTTTTGTTTTTTGAAACAAAAACATTAACAAACATTTATAAGAATTAAGAAAAAAGAAACATTAATTTGTGACAGGGGCTATCTGCATTGTGAGCGGGGAGAATTGGAGTGACAAAACTACCCCAAATGGGATGCCTTCCAGCAGCCATGACAATATTTGGTTTGGGTGGGAATGAATGTGTGGAAAGGTTAAACAATGATGCAATTTCGTTCAATAACAAGCTAAATGCCACATCTCAGGGGTTGCAAAATCACCTTTCTGGTCTCATATTGGTTGTCCTTGATACCTACCAACCTCTTTTCAATCTTGTCACAAATCCTACCCCAAATGGTACGTCAATTACTTCTCTGGGTTCACGTAAGCAAGAGATTGAAGGCTTTAATTTTTATTTATTTATTTATTTTTTATTTTTACAGACACATATTAGTAATTTGTAAAAGAGTTGTAGATGTAGGCTAAGTGAACAATTTCTCCTAGACACCTAAAAAAGGTCAACTTCTCTGGAAACTGGGGACATTCCAACACCTGAGTTAGTAAAAGCTTTTACTAAAATGAGTAAGGGCCTGTTTGAGATTACGTTTGAGGAGCTTAAAAGTGCAATTAACACTCAAAAGTCCGTTTGAAGAAAAAAGTATTCGTTCGGTCAAAAAATCGCTTTTAAGGGTCCAAAAAGCCTAAAAATGGCAAAAACGCACTTTTGGCAAATCTTAAAAATGAAACTTTTGCCAAAAAGTACTTTTTGACTTAAAAGCTCTATTTCTCAAACGCAATCCCAAATAGACTCTAAAATTAGATAAAATAGATAGAGTGTGTGTGTGTACTTTTGGTGGATTTCCTTAGGCTTTCTTAGCAGGCAGGCCGACAATATTTATTATGTAGTATGGTCCTCCATATATATATATATATATATATATATATAGCCCTCCTTGCCTCAAAAAACCCTGTAACCACACATATTGTCAAAATTAATATTAATTTTGACAATATGTGTGGTTACAGGGTTTTTTGAGGCAAGGAGGGCTTGCTGTGGATATATTAATTTTGACAATATGTGTGGTTACAGGGTTTTTTGAGGCAAGGAGGGCTTGCTGTGGAACAGGGTTGCTAGAGACGGCAATACTATGCAATGGGGACCTGTGCTAGTGCATCAGGCTATGTCTTCTAGGACGGTTTCCATCCTTCCGAGGCTGCAAACAACATTATAGCCCAAACTTTGGTCGCAAGTGGCATTTCGCTCATCAGCTAATCAAACACACGCATCTACCTCACCATTATTTTGCCTTTTCTCTTCAACAGATCCATGTTTTTTAGGGTTGTTTAGTTAATTTATGTTTCTTGTGCATGTTTTGTTGTTGTAATATATGTTCCCACAAAAAAAGAAAAAAAGAAAATAAAGACTAGCTTGCTTCCATGTTTGATATTGTGTTGAGAAATATAACTTTTAAAGTTAAATGATTTTTTTGAGATTTTTTTTTTTTTTTTTTTTTTAAAAAAAAAAAAAATTTTCAAGTTTTTCTCAAAAATGTTTTTCGGTATTTTTTTAGAACAAAAAAGTAAGAAGTACTTTTTGAGTTTTTCACCAAATGGCCAAGCTTTTTGGTTGGCACAGTTTGTTGCGTACAAAAGTACTATTTCGACTGCTTAACGCAATTCTAAACAAGTTCTAAACTTTAGCCTTGGGCTTAACGCAATTACAAACAAGTTCTAAGCGTTAGCCTTGGGCTTATGCAGTCTGACCCAATTTGAACTTGTTGAACAGGTAAGTGGGAAAAAAAAAATCAGAAAGAAAATAATAAGTCTAAATGGTTTTATATGATCTTCAATTTGGGTTCAACATTCCCAACTCACCTTAGATATTAGAAAGAACTTTGCAGGATGTGGATGGTCCACCGTGTGCAAATTAATGAAATAAAAATACAAAAGATTTCCGTAATTCTTTTTGGTGCGTTTGAAATTGGAAATTTCGCAAGAATAATCTGCGTTTTTAAAAGATATTGCAAAATGTAAGACGTTTAACATTGTAATTTAAACCAAAATCATGATTTCGCATAACAAATATTTGATAAAAAAAAAATTATTTTTTAATATATTTTACCAAACACCTAAGATTTTAAAAAGTAATAATTTCAAAAACATAATTTTTAAAATCGCACTTATTAAAGCCACAGTCCCGAACGACCCACCCACCTCGTAAATGAATACACTATGAATCAAGCTGCTGAAGTCGATTTCTTGGTCCCCTCCCAATTCCCATGTTTGGTGGCATGAAGTTGACTGGATTGTAGCTGTCGTGGATCTTGGAAGATAAAGATGGATAACTAGTTTGGCCATTATGACCAGGTCAACGAAGATTTAATTATTTTTACGAGAAATTTACTTAATTCTCTTAATTTTTTTTTATCTTTTTTGCAATCTTTCTTTAAAGTTAAAAAACTCTTAATTGAATATATCAAACATATACAAATTTGCAATCTCGCCCCTCCAGTTAAGGTTTGTCAAATGTCGAAACAATGATAATACCCTAGTAAATTTTCTGAAATTACAAAATTACCCTTAAGTTACAATAATTTTTTTTTTTTTAAGTTAAAAAAAAAAAGATTAATTAGGAAAATACATGAGTATTTTGAAGTTTGGGAGAAATTACAAAACGGTGAAGTTTTCCCTTATTTTTATCGTGGCAACTTGGTTTTTGACACTCACTCTCAAATTAAATCTTATATTAGTGAGGGTGACATGTTTTGTCCATTTGCTTATCAATGATTGTAAGCAACTCCTACGTAAAGATTGGCCGAGATACCATGTTTGTCCACGTCCCTTTTGCACATGCCGATGTGGATGTGGTTATTGGCAATATCTGCATTTGCATATGCAAAATGCGATTATCACTTTTAAGTATTCACATTTGCATCCGCATCATGCGATTATTATCTGCATCAGAGTAGTTATTACGGTTATTAAATACAGTTATTATCTGTTATCTGCAAATGAAGTAATAGGACATTTTGTCTCTATTATGACATATTTTAAATGATTTTGAAAATAGTTTGGATCTGTTTTTAGTGTTTTTTGCTTGTTTTAGTGTTTCCTTAAGGCCTAATGTTTTAATGAAATCCATATCTATTTTACATTTCAACTTAAAAATAACAAAAATAAAATAAAATACAAACACCCTATGATGAATTTGTCCAAGAAAGTAAAATATATATTAAATGGTGAAATTATTATGTATACTAATGTCCCACTTGGTTACAAGCTTGCGTTACCAAACTCGACACTGCTTATGCTAAGTGCAATCACTTATAAATAAAAATATAAATTTACGACTTCTCCGTGATGAGAGAAGCTTTTCCTTCTCTCTAGGTAGAGAACACTTGCCTCCTTTTTGAGGCTTTTTACCACTAGTTGTGTGGTTGTTTGGGGAGGAGGGAAGGTTCTTCTTCTTTCCTTCCTCCCCTCCCCCTTTTGTTTTTTCTCTCCGATTGGTGTGCTCGTGGCTTTCTTGTTTCATTTCTGTCCTCTAACACAGTGTTTCTTCACCACCTTCCACTACCCAAGGCCGCTTGTTTCCTTCACCACCCAGCTCCCCGCCACTCGCCCCTTGCTATCCTCTACCCTGCAACCAATATCTGCCATGGTTCATAGATGGGTTTTCTTTAAAACCCGATATACTTTCCTCTAGTCAACCTAGGTCTTCATGCGCCAGTGCACAACCCTCGCTGGCCTCCCAGCTCCCCACCGCCTCCAGCCATTCACGTGCCAGAGCGTGGACCTCATGCGTCGACTTGTGTTCCCCATGCCTTGGTTAGTGGGCTTCTCTTGCCACTCCTCCACCTTCTCCCCCACCAACACTACTGTTTGAGGTTTTTTTTTTTTTTTTTTTTTGTATTTCCAATTGTTTTGTTTAGGTTTTGTGGGTTTTATTCTCTCTTCGTTCTTAATGTTCTTCTTTATTTTCTACGTATTTTCAAATTGATGTGTCAATTTCATATCAAAACTTGATAAAAGTTAGAGTAATGTTATTTAGTAAACTGATATATGATTACCATATCACTGGAATGACGTGTCAATGAAAATCAGCCTTTGATTTTTTAATTTTTTACAAGATTGTATGATAATTGTATGACAGTTTAAAATATAACATTATTCATCTAAAGGTTAATATGATTACCACATCAGCATCATGATATAATTGCAAGATAAAAAAGTGATGTGGTGAGAGGTAAATAGCAAGGTGGCCCTAGCCCAAAGAAAGTTGAACATGAAAAAAAAAAAAAAAAAAAAAAGCTTTTCTCAAGTTAAAAAGAAAAAGAATACATAGGTTAATTAAGGTTTCTTTTAGAGAGAGTAGCAGTTAACATGGTACGCCACCTATCAATTCGAACAAAACTTATTTTTTTACAACTTAACACACACACACACACACACACACACACATATATATATATATATATAGAGAGAGAGAGAGAGAGAGAGAGAGAGTAGATCTGTTCTGATATCATGTTAGAATGCTTTGATAGCATGTTGGAATAATGGAGAGATATAGAAGAGCGGAAGCAGACAATGGACTACATTCTATTGATATTCTGTTATGATAATGAATGCAGAGACTTCTATTTATAGAGAGACAAGTAACCTAATAGACTAAGGAAAAGTAAACCTAGTAGACTAATAATACAGAATGAAGTAAATAACCCTAATATAATATTCTTAACATCTCCCCTCAAACTCAATGTGTAAACTTGAGTTTGGGTAAAAGAAAAGAGAAAGAAAAATGAATTCACCGAAAAACCTACTTGTGCCGAAAGAATTGCCGGAGTAACGCCATAAAAGTTGCTAGAGACCAGTGGATTCTGCCTAAATTGAGCTATGCATTTAAGCTGGAGCTTGGTTCATTTGGTGGTAATTTGACTTGAAAACCATATGCTAGTAATGCAATAGCTGGCCTTGTCTGGTAGAGTAGAGAGAAAGCAGGACCGGTTAAAAGAGGCTTGTTTGGCCCGTAACCCTTGGACCGTCTCACCTGGTCAGCTGAGCTAAAGTCTAACCCAAAAATTCTAACTAATAGACCGTCTCGCTTGCTGGGCTGAGATAAGCAGGGCCGATGGAAGAGGCTAATCATGCCAGAAACCCTTGGACCGTCTTGCCAGGTCGGCTGAGCTAAGTAGGGAGAGAAAGGGCCGGTTGAAGAGGCTAATCATGCCTGAAACCCTTGGACCATTGAAAGGTCTGACCCAAAAAAATTCACACTAGTAATGGATCAATGGCCTATGAGAGGCTCCAGTGACCGGTGATGGCAGTATTTGACAAGGCATAAGTGGGCCGGTTGAAAGGGGCTTCTTTGGCCTGAAAACCCATGGACTTGAGGAAAGATTGGTCTGATTCGAGAGAGCCTACCACAAGAAGAATGAATCGGGTTGAACGGCGCCAAAGAAAAAGGCTGTGGCTATGAAACCAAATTGAACAATGCATGAATTTACTTGAACCGCATAAAACAAATACCTAAATTTGGAGAAAAATCTTGTTTTTTGCCATATAGAGATGCCAAAAGCAAAAATAGACCACAAATTTGAAATCAAGACGAAAAAATGAGTGGGAAACACCTGATCAACTTTTCGAGTGGTCAAAGTCAACGGTCAACACTGTAGAAAGTCAATGTCAAAAGCCAACAGAAGAGAGTCAACTCTTGCAAGGTGCTGACGTGGCAGAGGCGCTGATATGGCCAATATGCTGATGTGGCAGTGAAGCTAACGTGGCCGTTCTGATAATGTGGCAGAGGCGCTGACGTGCCACTGGATGACATGGCCTAATGCTGACGTGACGCACAGAGAGGTTGACACGTGGCTGGCAGGAGAAGAAGAGATGTGCTGGCGCATGTGGTGCACGCGCCAAGAAGCGTTTTGGCGCGTGTAGCGCATGAGGCCCACGCATAGAAACTTTTGCCGAAGCAGGGAAGCGCATGGGGCTTCTTATGGCAGCGTGCTTGGCGGCTATCTGACCGGCGGCACCACATCTGTAAGGCGGACCGATAACCTTCGTGATATGGCTGACGTGGCGGCGCATGGAGGAGCTGCAGCTGCGAGTGGGCAAAACAGCCGCAGCTTCGAGCGGCGCTTGGGGGGGTGGATGTTCCAATGAGGCTGTGCTCGATGGCTCTAGATTCGTCTGGCCCGGATCTATCGATTGGTGTTGTTACTGAGGTGATCGAAGCTTTGTGGAGGCGAGTAAAAGAACGAACAAATTCTTAGGCAAGTCTTGTCGGCGCGTGAATTGCTCTTGGGACGCGCGTTGAGGCGCTTTTACTAACGGACAGAACCTTCTAGTGGCGCGTGTGAGCGTGGAAGCTTGGACGTTTCAGATCTTTTTGGATCTGTACTTGGCAGCGTCTGAACTGTCATCGGCTGCAGAAGCGTGTAGCTCCTGCAAGGGCAGCGGTGGCGCAGGCAGAAACTAGCGGAGGAGCATGGTGGTGCGTCGGAGGGCTGATGGCAGTTCCGGATCTATCGGCTGGCACGATTTTGAGACTATGGGTAGCAGAAATTTTGGCGGCACTTGATGTAGGGCGATGAGACTGAAATTCAACAAAAGGAAAACACTAGAAAAGACGTTTATTAAAGGCCACAAAAAAGCGGCTCTGATACCATGTTAGAATGTTCTGATACCACGTTAGAATGCTTTGGTAGCATGTTGGAATAATGGAGAAATATAGAAGAGCGGAAGAATAATAGGAAGAGCGGAAGCACACAATGGACTACATTGTATTGATATTCTGTTATGATAATAAATACAAAGTCCTCTATTTATAGGGAGGCAAGTAATATAAATAATTCTAATATAATATTCTTAACAATATATATATATATATATATATATATATATATATATATATATATATTGTCATTTCTTTCCTTAACTTTCTAAAAAAGGATTACAATCATTTTGTAATGTGGACACATGAAAGATTTTATTGAAAATTGGTCATGTTTCTTGAAACAGTGACTTAATTCCTAACTGACCATCTTTGTTTGCTTGGTGATTAGTGTGTGTTTGACGATCCCATAAAGATCAAACGTTTAAAGGTTGGTCTCCAACCAGTTACATATTGCACTTAATTCCAAGCCTCCACCTCCAAGCTATAACTACGGTACCAATCTTCAATGCCTCCTCTATCTATGTCTCCTAGAAATAAATTAAGAAATAAACAAAGTGTTGATATCAGATTATATATATAATTATATAATGAGCCTTCCAAGATGTTTCGTGGCTTCCTTTCTTCTTCTATATCTTGGGCTATTTGTGGCTGATGGGCAGCGTGTTCCTGCATTGTTCATATTTGCGAACAACAACGATGCAGTTTCCTTCAATGAGAAGCTCAATGCAACATCTAAGAGGCTGCAAAATCGCTTTTCTGGTCTCATATTTTGTTTTTTTTTTTTTTTTTTGAGCTTCTTATGGAAGGAAACTGCGTCGTTCTTGTTCGCAAATAAAATTGAGACCAAAATGGCGATTTCGCAGCCTCTTAGGGTCACATATCTCTCGTCTCATATTGGTTGTCCTTGATATCTACCAACCTCTTTTCAATCTTTCCACAAATCCAACAGCAAATGGTATGTCGATTACATCTCTATGTTCACTTAAGTTGTAAAAGAGTTGTAAATGTAGGATAGGTAAACAACTACTCCTGGGCTAGACACCTAAAAGAAAGTGGCTCGTCATTTATATGCTCATCGAGCCGCTACTAAATATGAGACCAAACCCATCATATATCATTCATACATATATATATATATATATATAAAAGCTGAAACCCCTCTTAGAAGTGCCTTAAATTTCGACTTGTGACGTGAACCCATTTTTTTTAAAGACTCATTTAAGGCATAATTTTTTAATCGGTTTTTTAAAAGTGAACCGGTTTTTACTTAAAACCGGTCATTAAATTTGTGTAATTAAGGGCATTTAATTATATTTTAAGAGTTTTCTACATATAAATTATTCAATAAATTAAGTATTATTAATGTCCAAATCCAATAAGGAAATAAATAATACAAATCATATTTTTTTTCCTCTCTCCACGTTTTCATATTTATTAATACCTTACTTAAAAAACCATAATTAAAATCCAATATATGCAATTTTTAAAAAAAAATCAAAAACCATAAAATTCGTAGTGTATATATATATATATATATATATATATATATAGACACACACACGCGTACTCATGAGCTATATATATAGAAAAAACCATATATTGGATTTTTTTTATAAAAAAAAAAAAGAAACAAAAAGAAACAAAAAGAAAAAGAAAAAATCATTTATATGATAATAGTTGTGGTTCAATTCTTACAAAAGTAGTGGATTTGGTGCTCAAAAAAGTATACTATTTTTGATCTAATATATTATTAATTTTTATAGTGGGTTTTAGATTTAAATTTTTCTACTCAATCTTTCTTATTTCTTATTTAAATGTCTTTTTTAACATATAATAAAAATATGATGAATATGCATTTAAATTTTAAAATTAAATTATAATGAAGAATCTCGCACATAGCGCGGATTATGAGCTAGTTGTATATAATTGTAGATACACAAACCACCCATAGTCAGGGGCGGAACTAGACTTTTAGGTTTAGGGGGGCAAAAAAAAGTTTTTAAGGGTATATTAAAAAAAAATAGGGGCTTTCCCTTTAATTGATAAGGATTGGCCACCCTTTATTTATATATAGCTTGTTGTAATCTTCTCTTTTTCCTTCCCCTTTAATTGATTAGGAAAAAAAAAAAACTAATTTTTCAATCTACGGCTCACTCTGTGCAAAATAGGCTTTAAATGAATTTAGGCCTTTTGAGTGTAGGTGCTTCGAGTACCAAACAAGAGGTAAAATATGAAATTGTGCCTTTTGGAAACATGCATATCATGAGTGGGGCATATACCCTGTAGTTTTTTTTAATGGTGTAGATTTCATTCCAAGTTTTTCGAGAAAAAAATAGAAAGAGATTTAAGCGTCGCCAATTCCATTGAATACAAAATTTGTGCACATTTGACTCAATGACCATGACCAAGTAACCAACCCTCATAACTTTCTAATAATTGAAGTCTGGCCAAATATTTCATACTAAGCTATGTTTTTAAGTTAGCAAAAAGAAAAAGAAAAAAAGAAAGGGTTTTAACACCAGATTAGGAGGAAGGAAACATCATCCAGAGTACAAAAAAGATAATTGAACACGAAATAGTAAACCATTACCAATAAGAAAAGACAACCATTTCAACAAATCTTATTGATGCTTTTGGGGTTTCCACTGACCTTGTAACCAGATTCAAGTGTTCAACCATGAGAGCTGAACATGTTTCAGATCTTACCATTTTGCAGACAAAGATTTTGACGGTGATTGGAGAGCTACTTCACAAGTTGTTTGGTATTGCGGTGAAAAATAGAATTTTTAAATGTAGAGCTTTTGACTATGAGCTTTTGTCAAAAGGACTTCTATTGAAAAGCTGTTACACATTTGGTAACTAGATGTCTGAAGTGCTTTTTGAAAAGTTATTGATGTTTGATAACAAAAATTAAGAAAGTGCTTTTGGTTGCAAAAATAACCATAAAAGACATTTAATGTTATTGAGAATAATAAACATGCTTACATCATTAAAATAAAAATATATGATCCCTCAAAACCTCATTTTTATTTTTCTCTTCATCAAAAAATAACTAAATGAATAATACAAAATAAATATGTAAAGCGAATGAAAATTAATAATTTGTAGAATGTTAAGTGATGAAAATTAATTTTTTTTATTTTTCATGAAACTATAACCCTTTTGTTGGTATGTAACGAGAGAGAGAGAGAAGTGACGTGTTGAAATTTTTGGGATGAGTGTTCCGTTGGGAGGAGAGATTGAGGGTATTTGTCCTTGTTGTAGGGTGTGAGCTTTGGCAGAACCCACGTGAGGCTCCTTGATATAAACATAAAAAATACACAAAAAATAAAAAAAAGGTAAATAAATAATAAAATAAATCTATTCACGCCTGCTGCACACTGCACATGGCATGTGCAGGCCTGAACATGCTCATGACGTAACAGCATGCCTGCTGCAGTGGGGAAACACCCCCTTATAGGATCCGGATCCCCTGAAATCCTCAGGGGATTCCAGATTCTGAAATTATAGAATCTTGGCCGTCCATTTTAATCCAAAGGCCAGGATTTCGTCACGTGTCCCACTGAATAAAAAAAATTTAAAATAATATTTAAAATTTAAAAAGTAATTATAAAATAATAATAATAATAATAAATTTAAAAAACAATAAATAATAAAAAACTTGGGGTGGCCGGCCACCCTAATTTGGCCATATGGGGTGGCCGGCCACCCCAATTTTGGCTTTGGGGTGGCCGAAGCCACCACCATGGCCCTTGGGGGTGGATCGGCCACCCCCAAATGGCGGTTAGGAGTGGCTTCGGCCACCCCCAAATGGTGGTTAGGGGTGGCAGATGCCACCCCCAAGGGCCATGGTGGTGGCTTCAGCCACCCCCAACCGGCGGTTGGGGGTGGCCGAAGCCACCCCAATGCCAAAAATGGGGTGGCCGGTTGGGGGTGGCTGAAGCCACCACCATGCCAAAAATGGGGTGGCCGGCCACCCCATATGGCAAAATTGGGGTGGCCGGCCACCCCAAGTTTTTTATTATTTTTTGTTTTTAAATATTATTATTATTATTATTTTTTATAATTACTTTTTAAATTTTAATTTTTTTTAATTCAGTGAGACACATGGCGGAATCCTGGCCTTTGGATTAAAATGGACGGCTAGGATTCCATAATTTCAGAATCTAGAATCCCCTGAGGATTTCAGGGGATCCGGATCCCCCCCTTATATGCCATCCTCGTCTATATTTTTCCCCCTCACACGCCATCTGCAGGTCTTTCTCACATGCCATTTTCGGCAATATTTTTCTCTCTATTTTTTCTTTAAGTCTCTTTTCCGCAGGTCTCCCTAACATGCCATCTTCGGCTATATTTTTTTCTCTATTTTTTCTAATTCTCTTTTATGAGGTCTGTCTCTTATATCTTGAAAACTTCAGATCTCTATATGAAAGGCCCTCAAACCCAAATTTTACATACCAAGCGAGAACCTCAACTTGGATCTCCCTCGCTTTGGAGCAGATCCAACCGCTTGGGATGAGATGTTTATGTATGGGTATGGTTGTCATTTGTTGAAATTGGTGTGTGTATTTCTATCCGTTCATATATTTCATTAAACGAAAACTGCGGCGCGCCTTTCTTTGAGAAGTCCGTTTGAGGAGAAGCCTCATTTTTTAGCTTTGGCTCAAACGTGGTTTTGAGCATTTGAAACCTCAAAAGCGCTTTGACAATATTTGACTCAAACGACTCTATTTTTTCTCAAACGGACTTCTCTTGCCTTAAAAGCGCTTTTGCAGACCCAAATATGCTCTAAATAAAAAATAAAAAAGGTCAACAAATGCTACCACTACCACTCGTTGAATTTAAGTTTATTTCCTTTTTATTTGGGTTTAAGAAATTATGAATCTTGGGGAGAGTTTCATAGTAGCTAGGACAGCTCAAACATATACTTCATCACGATACTCCAACGGAATTTAGTAGGAAACACCCATTTTTCTTATTGACGTATTTTTTTTTTTTTTTTTTTTTTTTACATCTTACCTCATTAAACTAGTACCCTTTTTGCCAATTGGGTGATTGATTCCCTAATTTGAAGAAAAATATTACAATTTACCCTAATCGGTAAATGGCCTAAAAGTCTCTTTGGCCGGGAGTGTGTTTTAAAAAAAACGCAATTTGAAAATGTTGAAAACTCTGCATTTTCAAATTGCTGGTATATGCATTTTAAAAAAACGCATGATTTTATGAAATATGATATGAAATCTTGTGTGGATTTTGGTGATGTTTGTAGCATGCGATCTCATTAAGTAAACAGCGGGAGTACAACAGGGAGTATCAGCTTAGGGTGATTAAAATTGCAGAACGAGTTGACATAAACGGAAGAATTAAAGACATAATGATGAATTTAAACAGAGACTGCTTGAAAGAATCTAGGTTGAATATGAACAGCATATCTAGAAGGATACACAAAGATATAAACATAAATATGAATATGAAATATTGAAAATACTTCAATTGGAACTATAAATTATATATATAACCAATCTGCGGAGAAGCTGCAGCCGGAGATGGATAAACTGAGGCCGGAGAACCGCCGAAGACGAAGACAGCGACGGCGAGGACGAACGACGTCGATCTGGCCATTAGAGAGAGAGAGAGCGAGCTGTTAGAGAAAGAGAGAGAGTGAGTGAGCTAGCCGGAGTAGGTGAGAGAGTTAGTGAGTGAGTGAGTGAGTGAGTGAGTACTGTGAGATGGAGCGAGGGATATGTGCGGCGACGGCAGAGAAATGGGCGGCCGGCAGTGAAAAAATCATTGAGAAGAGGGAGGAGCTGTGCGAGCTGCACGCGGGAGGAGGAAGAAAGAAGAGGGAAAAGCAAAGAAAAAGGAGCTGGCATGGGGATAAGTGGTTAGATCTAATTTACCACATGTAGCACGTCAATAATTTCTGACGTGCCACATGTAGCACGTCAGAAAAGGGCTGACGCGCCACATGTGGCACGTCAATAAATTCTGACGTGTCACATGTGGCACGTTAGAAAATGACTGATAAATTAAAATAATTACCTAACTTAATTATTAGGAGACACTTCAGTAAGCCCCCCCGAACTTTCAGTCGATTTGACAAATACCCATGTACTTCAAACTCTCTCACTTTACCTCCCTGAACTTTGGTTTGCTCTCACTTTGGACCATTTTGTTAGTTTTCAACGTTAAAGTCAAATGGTTTGACTTTTTATGCCAATTATACCCTCACCCCAAAACTACACTGTTTTGTGACCTAAAACTACAACACCCACCCAGCCCAAAATGACGTTGTTTTAGGCATTAATTTTTTTTTTTTTTTTGAAAAAAAAAAAAAAAAAAAAAAAAAGCAAAATATTTTAAACAAAAAAAAAGAGGGGGGGGGGGGGGGGCGGGGGGAAATCGAGAAGCCACCTCCTTGGCCAAAATGGGGTTGTCGGACCACCCCATTTTTGGCTAAGGGGGTCCAGCCACCCCCTAAAGGGAAAAAAAAAAAAAAAAAAAAAAAAAAAAAAAAAAAGGGATTGGGTGTTTTAGGGGTGGCCGGACCACCCCTAAGGGGCTGGGGATGGTTTCGGCCACCCCTACCGGCCGTATGGGGTGGCCGAAACCACCACCCTCAGGCCATTGGGGGTGGTCTGGCCACCCCCAAAAAACCCGATCCCCCCCCCCCCCCCTTTTTTTTTTTTTTGACCTTTTGGGGGTGGCTGGATGTTATAGTGTTGATGATGAATGCACTATGATTGAGCTTTTAACAAGAGGGAAAAAATGTAAAAGAATGGAAAAGAGAGAGAAATGGAAGGATCTTTATTGAACAAGCAATTTCGAGGATTGCTTAACCTCCATGAACATTTCAAGGATGCTCTACCTCCAAGTTCAGAATGAACTTTACAACCATCAAAAGCTAACTAATTACATAATGAGCTATAGACTTTATACTACAACTTCCTGCCCAATGCCTTAGTTGCTAATAGACTTAATAGAAACTAACTACCATAACAAAACTAACTGCTAAGTAGTTGTTGCAGCTCCTCCATTCCCCACGTGCCTTCTCAAACCCTTGCCAGCTGTCTTCTAATGTCTTGAAAGCATAACAACTGCCACCTCAGCTCTTCAGGTATAGCCTGTTGCACTACTCCCTATTTTAAAACACCTTGCCCACAAGGTGTGGAAAAGGCCTTCTTCAATGCTTGAAACTTTTCCCACGTAGCATCCTCAACAGATTGTCCTGCCCACCTAATCAACAAGTCAGTGACTGCATGATTAGCTTGAGCTCTAACCCTCCTATCCAAAACTGCCTCAGGTTCAGGCTGAATAATCCCATTGAAGTCCACAGGCGGCAAAGTGGGAAGTGCAATACTGCTTCTTCCTATCTTGGCCTTTAGTTGAGAGATGTGGAACACAAGATGAATCCTGGTAATAGCTGGTAAATCCAGCTCATAAGCTACCTCACCTATCTTCCTGATCACTGTAAAGGGTTCATAAAACCGTGGAGCTAATTTCAAAGCTCTCCTAACCACCATAGAGCCCTGTCTATAGGGTTGCAGCCTGAGAAAAACCTACTACCCCACCTCTAATGTTCGCTTAGACCTCCTTAAGTCAGCATATTTTTTCATCATATGCTGAGCATGCTGCAGGTTATGCTGTAAGAGTGCTAGAATCTCTTCTCTAGATCTTAAAACTTCATCCACAACAGCCACTTTAGTAGTACCTGGTACATAGGTCAACAACCAAGGAGGTAATCTGCCATAGACAACCTCAAAAGGAGTCATTTTGATAGATCCATGCCAACTGGTGTTATACCAGTATTCAGCCCAAGGCAGCCAAGATAGCCACTACTTAGGCCTATCTTGAGCAAAACACCTCAAATAATTTTCTAAACTCTTGTTAACCATTTCAGTCTGGCCATCTTTTGTGGATGGTAGCTAGTGCTCATCTTAAGTGAGGATCCTTGTAACCTAAATAGCTTTCTCCAAAAGACACTAGTAAATGTAGGGTCACGATCAGAGACAATAGATGTGAGCATACCATGTAACTTGATGATGTGAGCTACAAAAAGCTGAGCAGCCTTAGATGCAGTATATGGATGAGCCAAAGAAATGAAATGGCTATACTTAGATAACCGGTCCACCACCACTAAGATCACTGAATGTCCATTGGAAAAGGGTAACCCTTCCACAAAATCCATAGATAAGTTTGAAAAAAAAAAAAAAAACCCTCTTTGCCCTCTACATGGATCTTTCATAACCTGAATGATCTGCCACAGGATCACTATGGACAAAAGCCAACACTTGCTTCTTAATGGTTTGACAACTTCCCAAATACAGCCTATTCTTATAGAACAAAAGGCCATCATTGACAGCATACTTGGATGAATTTAAGGAATTGCTCTTCCACCTTGCAAACAAAGACTTCAACTCCTCATCCTCTAGGTATTGCTCATTAAGCTTATCAATCCAATCAGGTGTTGGAATAGATAACAGAGAAAGAGCCACCTCTTCTACCCAACCTTCCCTTCTAGAAAATGCATCAGCTACTCGATTCTCTACTCCTTTTTTATACTCTACTATAAAATCATAACCAAGCAGTTTGGTGATCCATTTTTGCTGAAAGGGTGTACCCACCTTCTATTCTAATAAGAATTTCAAGCTTTGTTGGTAAGTTTTGACCACAAAACTTTGGCCTAACAGATATAGCCTCCACTTCTGAATAGCAGTCACTAAAGCAAACAACACTTTCTCATTTGCAGACATGAGAAGAGCTCTCCCTTTCAAGGCCTTACTCAAGTAAGCAATAGGTCTACCAATCTGCATCAAGACTGCTCATATACCCAAACCACTTGCATCACATTCAATTACAAAGGGATGTGCAAAATTAGGTAAAGCCAAAACATGAGCTTCAGTCACTACAGCCTTGAGATTCAGAAAAGCTTCCTTGCCAGCAACATCCCAATGGAATGCATTTTTTTTCAACATAACTGTTAAGGGAGCAACAATTGAACCATAGCCTTTTATAAACTTCATGTAGTATCTGATAAGCGTCAAATGTTGCAGATTCAAGCCCCTTAATTTGCATATGTTAATTCCTTAGCGTTGTTGTTTGTTTGATTTTGTTTTGTTTTTATTGTTTTAATGTTATAAATAAATATGCAATTAATTCCATTGATTTGGGGCTGAAAAGCACACTGTGAGAAGACTTAGAAGATATGATTAAGCTTAGCCAATCATAACAGAGGACCTATATGTTTTGGTTAAGTTTAATCAAATAAAGAAAATGATTAATTCGGAATTTCTCAAATTAGAGTCAAAATCGGATTGGATTCAAATTTGGATTCTGCATGCATCTCGGTATTTTGGTCATAACTTTATCAGATTTAGGTGATTCAAGCGGCATTGGAAAGCTAACTCAAATTGCTACAAATCATTGTGAAATAGCATTTTCCTAATTCGGAGCACCGCAATGCCAAAATTGCCCCACAAGATAGGAACGCAATTCTGGGCGAATCCTATTGCGATTTGGACTTAGGTTTTCTTAATCCTAATTGGACTTGGACTTAAATCTCCAAAATTTATAGGATTACTAGGACTTCTAGGACTCTCCTAAGCCCTATAAATAGGCCTCTAAGCATTGAGAAAAAAGACAACTCTTCGTAGAGCTAGAAATCAGAAAATTGTCTTTGGAGGTTAGAAGATCATGAGTGGCTAAACCCCTTCGTGGGGTGTTGATGTAACCCTATCCAAGCACAATGGTTTGATTGTATTTAATTTCTAGTTTTTAATTTATGCATGTTGATTGTATAACTGTGAGAATTGCTACCTTTTGATTTTGTTCTTAATTATTAAATGCAATTGTTCTCAAATTCCAAAATCAATATTAGTGAAATTCTTCTCTTGTCTTAGAAAGTATTTTACTTTTATTGATCTCAAATCATTCTTGTTTTCTGTGATCACGAGGATGATGGTAATACAATGGGTATAATTGACATATGATCAATAGGATTTGATAGGCCATGCCTAGGGAAGACGGATTGTACTACACCCTAGTTTAGTGTAATTTAGGTAAACAATCTGTGCCAACCGAAGATGGGTTACACTTATTCATTGATTGTATTTATCCTGTTAAAGAATTTGATAATTTATACCTAGGGAAGATGGGTCGTACCGCATCTTAGTGGTTAGGTGAACGATCCGTGCCAACCGAAGATAGATTATGCTTATTCTTTAATAAGGTAGTTTCTTGTTTATTTATAACATGCATAGAATGAATTTCTGTGATTAATTATGATTATCCATTGTTGTGCGAATAGAGGTGAAGTTAATACCCTACACTCTCTCTTATTTTAAATCTCTTTTATTTTCATGCACTTTAAATTTTAAAGAAAACCAATTCAATTCTCTTTTTAATTAAGTTAATTTTAATATTTCGAATTTTGATAATAAAACCCCTACAGTCCTTGAAGTTCGACACCCTCAATATAGTTCTATCCTACGGGATTCGTCCTATTGCGAGTGGTTATTTTTATAATTGATATTTTTTGTCACAAAAATACCACATCAATATTTGGCGCCGTTGTCGGGGACTGCTTAACGGTTTCATTATCAAATTTTAAAGATTAATTTTAGCTTAATTTTTATTTTTCTGTTGCTAACTTTCATTCTGTTTTATGTTTTGTTTTTATTTTTTTTAGAATTTGCAAATAGGTCCAAAGCTGCCCTCTCGGTGACTGCGATCGAGCATACTCTGCCGTGCGATCGAGCGCATTAGCAGCAGTCAGCATCCAAATTTCCAGCGCACTTAAGGGCCGTTTGTAAGTTTTTATTTTTATTTTTCTGTTGTTATTTTATGTTGATTCTATTAGTTAGTTCATGTGGGGAGGCATTCCAACACCCCATGGACCATGTTCATATTGCTATAATCCTTATCATCATGTTAGAGATTGTCCTACAGCAGGACAATTTTCTAATTATTCTTATGAGCATATGAACATACAGTTCTCTAGACCGGGGAATGACCTTTATTCTGATCCCTATAACCCGGTATGGAGCAACCAGTCTAATCTCTCGTAGCAAGCTCAAGCTCCTGAAAATTATGCTTCACAATTTCATGAACTGTACCATCAACCAAATCCGTAGTTCAATGATCAATCATATTCCCCTCAATATCAAGCAACTCCACTGCAGAAATACCAAACCAAACCACCTCCTCCGATGGGTCCTGACTGTCAAGAAAAAATGTTAGCTTCTCAGGAAATTTTTTTAGAAAAGATGTCGAAACTTATGAGCGAGGTGAGTCAGGCTGTTCAGGAGATGGTGAACTCTCAATCCATTGCCAAGATAGAAGCCTACAAAGAGGAACCATCTCCCATCTATTGGCCTCCACAACAACAATACCAAGAGGAGCCATCTCCCATCTACTGGCCTACACAATAACACCAGGCTGAGCCATCTCCTCAGAAGAATTTTAACAAATCCAATGCCAAGATAGAAGCTCACCTCAAACAAATCATCAACCACCTTAATAGAGAGGAAGAAGAGCTTCAAAGTCAGCCGGTGGCCAATCCTGATGGACCCTACATGGAGGGTGAGAGTACTTCTTATCATGAGCAAGCTATCACCACATTGAGGAGATGAGAGGTGGTCGAAAACCACGTGGAAGAAAGGAAGGAGGAGCAAATTGAGGTCCCACAAGATCTATATCGGGAAAAAAGCAAGGAAGCGAGCACTAAGGCTTCTTCACCATCACCTCCTATTCCCGAGATGCCATATGAGCCTCAAGCCCCTGTTCCAGGTAATCTGAAATCTTCATTTTTAGGGACAGATGACATTATTCCGATCATTATTTTGTATGACTTACCAAGAGGCTAGGAGGGTAGTCTGTTAGGGTTGTTAGATGAGCAAAACGAGACCATCGAGGTTGAAAGACTTCCTAAGTATTCTCCCAATTTTATTATAATTCATGATTCCTTTTAGGATGAGAAATTGTTTGGGAATACTGAAAGGGATCTACCTCGATATGCTGACATTTGGAATTACCTATTTGTGGGTAAAATTTATTATCTTTGGTCCAAGAGAAGAAAAGATTGGTACTTCAAATTTAAACTTAAGGGTCAGAGAACACTGCGCGCATCAAGGATGTGGATTCCGTTGACTTGGCGAATTCCATATATTTTGACTAAATGAGTCAGTTTCATAGGATCGAGTGCAGGCCCTGTGCCCTTGAACCTCACTCTACTAGGGTACATGATCTCCATCCACGTTTCTTTTATCCATTGTTGTTTCATTCTTTGATTATATTTTTACAACAATCTGTGCATTTGATTGGTATTTGGTTGGAGTATCACATTTTTTTTAGGACAAGTGTGCTTCAATTCAAGTTTGGGGGTGTGCAATGAGCCATGCTATTTCAAACAGTTCGTCCATCTCCCAGGTAAATTCTTTCCATATTATACACACATTGAGGACAATGTGTAATTTAAGTTTGGGGGTATGAGGGACACCGTACACAAACTTTGTCCCAGTTTTATTTTATTTTTATTTGTGAAAAATCAAAAGGAAAAAAAATATATATGCATGTTCATGTTTGTCTTAAAATTTTGGTTGATCTTAAAAAATTGTGATTTGATTTCATTGGTGAGCTTAAAATTTTGAACACATGATCTGATAATTGAGTTTTTCAGTTTGGTTACTTGCTTAGGACAGTTGAGAATTCACATGTTTGATCTAATCTTACACAAGCACATTAGCACATAATTTGTGTGGTATGACATGAAGTCTGATGTGTGTGTTTCTATATCTTGGGTGAAACTGGATGATTTATTAGATGGATACTTTGGCATATACATATGTGAGAAAATAAAAAAAATAAAAATAAAAATAAAATCATTGATAAGCTTTTCACTAAGTAACTGGGTCTCTTGCCTCAAAGCATTGAGTGTTCATGTCAAAAGGTGAAAAATTTTGATTTGATTGATGTCATGGTTAGTTTGGTTTCGTAGCCTTTTTGACTCGAGTTAGTAAGTCCTAGGGGTGTCTCTACACCTAATGCCCTAAAACCATATAGTTTGGGAGTCATTGACTTAACACTTGTTACATGGGTTAATTAGAAAGCTTAAGAGAGCCAAACATTGCACAACCTAACGAAAAAAAATAAAATAAAAAATGTCATTGTTGTTCTTTCTAATAGGGATTTCAGTGAACTTTGAGATATGGAGACATTGCACATTGGAAATACTTGGAAACTTCATATTTATGTGCTAGTTCACCTTACATTGTTCGAACTTGTGATACCTTAGCATGTCTTTTGTAAGTAATTAAATTTTAAAATTCCAATTCATTGTGAAGATGAAGTTTATCTTTTTAAGCTTGCTAATGAATGAAAAATCATGGTTTTAAGTGATACCTCAAGCTTTGGATAACATGAACTCTTGCACAATGTTTGTGGGTATCATTCCTGGAAAACCCTCATATGACTTCACTCATCCACTAGGAAATTCCTAGGGGTTTAAAAGGCTTGTTGCATATGCTAAATGCAATCATACATCCCACGAAAAATGGATTTATCTTTTTTGTTTTCAGTTTTTCATTTAATTTTTAGCTTTGTATTGCTAAGGGACTAGCAATATGTAAGTTTGGGGGTGTGATAAGCGCCAAATGTTGCACATTCAAACCCCTTAATTTGCATATGTTAATTCCTTAGCGTTGTTGTTTGTTTGATTTTGTTTTGTTTTTATTGTTTTCAGGTTATAAATAAAGATGCAATTAATTCCATTGATTTGGGGCTTAAAAGCACACTTTGAGAAGACCTAGAAGATATGATTAAGCTTAGCCAATCATAATAGAGGACCTATATGTTTTGATTAAGTTTAATCAAATAAAAAAAAATGATTAATTCGGAATTTCTCAAATTGGAGTCAAAATCGGATTGGATTCAAATTTGGATTCTGCATACATCTCGGTATTTTGGTTATAACTTTCAACTCAAATATTAGATTGAGGTGATTCAAGCGGTATTGGAAAAGTAACTCAAATTTTTACAAATCATTGTGAAATAGTATTTTCCTAATTCGGAGCGCCGCAATGCCAAAATTGCCCCGTAAGATAGGAATGCAATTCTGGGTGAATCCTATTCCGATTTGGACTTAGGTTTTCTTTATCCCAATTGGACTTGGACTTAAATCTCCAAAATTTATAGGATTACTAGGGCTTCTAGGACTCTCCTAAGCCCTATAAATAGGCCTCTAAGCATGGAGAAAAAAGACAACTCTTCCTTGAGCTAGAAATCAGGAAATTGTCTTTGGAGCTTAGAAGATCATGAGCGGCTAAACCCCTTCGTGGGGTGTTGATGTAATCCTATCCAAGCACAATGATTTGATTGTATTTAATTTCTAGATTTTTAATTTATGCATGTTGATTGTATAACTATGAGAATTGCTACTTTTTGATTATGTTCTTAATTATTAAATGCAATTGTTCTTAAATTCCAAAATCAATATTAGTGAAATTCTTCTTTGTCTTAAAAAGTATTTTACTTTTATTGATCTCAAATCATTCTTTTTTTCTGTAATCACGAGGATGATGGTTATACAATGGGTTTAATTGACAATGATCAATAGGATTTGATAGGCAATGCCTAGGGAAGACGGATTGTACTACACCCTAGTTTAGTGTAATTTAGGTAGACAGTCTGTGCCAACCGAAGATGGGTTACACTTATTCCTTGATTGTATGTATCCTGTTAAAGAATTTGATAATTTATACCTAGGGAAGACGGGTCGTACCGCATCTTAGTGGTTGGGTGGACGATCCGTGCCAACCGAAGATAGATTATGCTTATTCTTTAATAAGGTAGTTGCTTGTTTATTTATAACATGCATATAATGAATTTTTGTGATTAATTATGATTAACCATTGTTGTGCGGATAAAGGTGAAGTCAATACCCTACACTCTCTCTTATTTTAAATCTCTTTTATTTTCATGCACTTTAAGTTTTAAAGAAAATCAAATCAATTCTCTTTGTAATTAAGTTAATTTTAATCTTTCGAATTTTGATAATAAAACCCCTGCAGTCCTTGAGGTTCGACACCCTCAATATAGCCCTATCCTACGGGATTCGTCCTATTGCAAGTGGTTAATTTTATAATTGATATTTTTGGTCACAAAAATACCACATTAGTATCCAGTCATTCCCAAGTTACCTCTCAAAGCTTTGATGTTGGTTGGAAAAGGCCACTCAACCATGACTTGGATTTTTCCTGGATTAGCCCTTACCCCATTTTCAGAAATAATATGTCCCAAGTAATCCACCTCTTTACAGCAAAATTTACATTTTGACTCCTTAGCAAATAACTTATGACTCCTCAAGACTGCTAAGGTCAATTGCAAATGTGTTTTGTGGCTGTTTTCATCCTTACTAAAGATAAGAATGTCATCAAAGAATACTAAGATAAACTTCCTAAGGTAAGGTTGAAAAATATGGTTCATTAGGCTTTGAAAGGTAGAAGGTGCATTTGTTAAACCAAATGGCATAACCAAGAATTCATAATGACCTTCATGAGTTCTAAAGGCAATCTTATGAATATCTTTTTCAACCACCCTTATCTGATGATAACCAGAAATCAAATCTAATTTAGAAAACACAGTAGCTCCCCACAATTCATCCAACAGTTCATCTACAACAGGAATTATAAAACAATCTTTAATTGTCACCTTGTTGAGAGCCCTGTAGTCCATGCACATCCTCCAAGTTGCATCATTTTTTCTAACTAGGATCATTGGAGAAGAAAAAGGGTTGTTGCTGTGTCGAATTACCCCAGACTTCAACAAGTTCTTGACAATCTTCTCTATTTCTGTTTTCTGATAAAATGGGTACCTGTATGGCCTGACAGAAATAGGCTGCACCCCTTCTTACAAGTTAATTGCATGGTCATGAGCTCTTTTTGGTGGTAATTCAATAGGTACTTGAAAAATATCCTAAAACTCCTCCAGAATATCATCCCACAAACCAGAGTTTTGAACCACCTCCAGAGCAGCTACACTGTGTCCTTCTTTTGAGTGATCCTCTATCTCCACCAACTGTAAAAGCACCCCCCTTATTCCCTTTTTTCAACCACCTAAATGAGATTTCATCTTCCAAATTCAAGTTAGGACCCTTCTGTAATCCCTTTAAACTACATCTCTTAGCACCCCACTGAAAAACCATGGTAAGGTCATCAAAGTTCCATAGAATTGGACCCAACAACCTCAACCATTGAATCCCCAGAGTGACATCACAACCAGCTAATGGCAAAATGTACAAATCCACCTGAAAAACATTCCCCTGCACCTTAACAGAAAGATCTTCACACTTCCCCGGACTACTAATTTGTTGACCATTAGCTATTCTCACTTTAATCACATCCTTATTTGTGCTTGTTATCCCAACCATTTTGGCCACCTGCTCATCTACAAATTTATGAGTGCTGCCCAAATCAATGAGAATTATAACCTGCTGACCCTTTATAATTCCTACAATTCTCATAGTTTTTGGATTAGAGGTTCCTTTGATAGCATTTAGTGAGATTTCTGGTTCCTGGTCCATAAAAAATTTTCCAGGATCTTCCTCATCTTTTTCCACTATTTCTTCAACTGTGATGGAATCCTCCTCAACCTCCTCAATAAGAAACAATTTAGCGACAGCACAAACATGACCTATACTCCACTTGGCATCACATGAATAACACAACCCCTTCTTCCTCCTCTCATCTATCTGAGCAGGAGAAATTTTTTGAACAAGTACAAAAGCCTTAGTATTCTCCTGAGTAGAACCTTTCTGCTGGTCATTCCCTCCAACTCCTCCTTGATATTGTCTAGTTTGAGAAAATTGCATTCTATTACCATAAGGATTCCCATATCTCATAAAAGCAAAGTTGTTTTCACCCCCAACACCTTGACTTACCACCACATTGACTTACCAGATTTGATGTTATTTGCAAGACACTCCTCCTGAATCTTTGCCAAAGAATAGGCATCATTCAATGTGTTAGGGTTAAACATTCTAGTAGGCAATCGAATACTGTCCCTTAATCCTCCCAAAAAACAACTTAGTTTATGGGGATCAATCAACCTATGGACTTGATTTGCTAAGCCTTCAAACTGAGTCTTATAGTCATCCAAAGAACCAGTTTGTTTTAACTTGGATAGAGTCTTCATAGGATCATCATAAGACCCTCTACCAAACCTCACTTGAATAGCTATCAAGAACTCACTCCAATTGGAAAGATTATTAGCACTATGTAAAGCTTGAAACCAAGACAAAGCCTTACCTTCCATGTGAAATGCAGACATGCTTAACCTCTGCTTTTCAGGAATGTCATGAAACTCAAAAAATTGTTCTGCTCTATAACACCAAGCATTTGGATCTTCCCCATTAAAACAAGGAAATTCCAGCCGCAAGCCTTTAGTGTAAAGTCCCCCACTAAAGCTTGATGACTCCCATCTTGATTGCCTTCCCCACTGAGCTGGAAGAACTCGAGGGTCATCAACATCCTCCTCCCCCTGATGCATTGTACCCTTCTGTTTACACACGTTGGCTGTCTCAACTCGCATGTCAGCCCTCATATCATTCATCTCCTGCCTGATACTGGCAGCCAAAGTGGTAAGAGCAATATGAATTTCTCTCATTTGATCATTCTGCTGATCTTCTGCCATTGCAGACCTCGTTTTCATGAAGAAAGAAAGAAGAGAAAAGGAAGAAAAAAAAACTCAATGGATCAAAGGGCTTTGATACCACTTGTTACAGTGCTGATGATGAATGCACTGTGATTGAGCTTTTAACAAGAGGGAAAGAATGTAAAAGAATGGAAAAGAGAGAGAAATGGAAGGATCTTTATTGAACAAGCAATTTTGAGGATTGCTTACCCTCCATGAACATTTCAAGGATGCTCTACCTCCAAGTTCAGAATGAACTTTACAACCATCAAAAGCTAACTAATTACAGAATGAGCTATAGACTTTATACTACAACTTCCCGCCCAATGCTTTAGCTGCTAACTAATTTAATAGAAACTAACTACCATAACAAAACTAACTGCTAAGTAGTTGTTGCAGCTCCTCCATTCCTCACGTGCCTTCTCAAACCCTTGCCAGCTATCTTCTAATGTCTTGAAAGCATAACAACTGCCACCTCAGCTCTTCAGGTACAGCTTGTTGCACCGGACCACCCCTTTGGCCATGGGGGTGGTTCGACCACCCCCAGACCGGCCAGGGGTGGCTCCAGCCAACCCGATTTCCCTTTTTTTTTTCTTTTTTTTTTTAATATTTTGCTTTTCTTTTCTTTTCTTTTCTTTTTTTCTTTTTTTTTCTTAAATATTATGCTCTAAATGACATCGTTTTGGGCTAGGTGGTGATGTAGTTTTGAAGCCCAAAACGGTGTAGTTTTGGAGCCCAAAACGATGTAGTTTTGGTTAAGGGTATAATGGGCACAAAATGTCGGTTTAATAGTGAAAACTAACAGAGGGCAGAAAATGATAGAAATTGAATGTTTAAGGAGGTAAAGTGAGAGAGTTTGAAGTACAGGAGGTGTTTGTCAATTCGGCTGAAAGTTCGGGGGAGCTTACTGAAGTTTCCCCTAATTATTACCATAAATAGCTATATATGTTTTTAACCTAGCTAATTAATTATGGTAAGCTACTATAATTACAGTAAGTTAATTATTTAGTTAACTTACCATAATTAGTCCAGTTTTTAATTATAGTAATTACCGTAATTAAAACACAACTAATTCTATATGAAGTTGGAAGGGAGAACAGTTCCAGAATGCTCTAAACAAGTGAAGGGGAGCTCAATGTGGAAGACGTTATGGCATTTACCCATATCAAATGCTGGAAAAAATTTCTTTTGGCAAGCATGTCACAACGTGCTCCCAACAAAAGACAACCTGCTTAGAAGAAAAGTGGTAAATGAGCCATTTTGCCCGATATGCGAAAGGGAACTAGAGACAGTCATGCATGCAATATGGAGTTGCCCAGCAGCTACGGATGTGTGGGGTTATAGCAAGACAATTTTCCAAAAATGTGCAATTGAAAGTAACGATTTTATGCTTGTGGCTGAGTTTATATTGGGTAGATGTGGGAAAGAAGATGATGTGCTTTTTATCCACCTTGCTCGTCAGATATGGATGCGGAGAAACAAATGGGTTCATGAAGGTAACTTCATCAACCCAAATGTTCTAATGAAGGAGGCGCAGGTATATGTTCATGAATTTCAAAAAGTGAATAAGCCAATAATTTCTGCTACAAACGAGAACGTCAACAACAACGAGAACGTTAAATGGTCAGCACCTACTCAAGGTTGGCTTAAGGTCAACTAGGATGTAGCTATTGACAAAGTTGGTGGAAGAATGGGGATAGGAGCTGTTGTCAAAGAAGAAAAAGGAAATGTAATTGCTGTAATGTGCAAGACACAAAGTGGTAGCTTTGAACCAACGACGGGAGAAGCCCTTGCTTCTTTTCATGTAGCGATTTTATGCAAAGACCTGGGAATACAGTAGATAGTTCTAGAGGGTGATGCCAAATTGGTAGTGGATGCAATTAATTCATTTAAGAATAATTGGAGCCTTTTTGGTCATATTGTGGAGGATATGCGGGGTGTCTTGCAAAATTTCTCAAGGTGGAGATGTGGGTTTATACACCATGAAGCTAATGAAGCAGCATATCGACTTGCAAGGGAGGCTATTACAAATGGCAGTGATAGGATTTGGAGGGATCAAACTCCAGATTGTATTAGTGACATTATTTTAATGGAGCAAATTGCTCTATCTTTTGATTGTTGATGGAGGCTTATGCTCCACCTCAGTTATTTTATCAATGATAATCATCATATTTATTTTCAAAAAAAAAATCTATATGGTATTATAAGTTTTAATTATTTAATTGGTAGTTAAGTTTTATAAAACCTAGCTAGCTAGCTAGCTAGCTACTAATTAACTATTTAATTTTTAAAAAGAAATAAATAAAAGGTGCCTCTTATATGACTTGATTTTTTGATAGTCCATGAAAGGTATATTTACCCTATAATATATATATACTTAACATCTATAGCTAGCTAGATAGGTTCGAAGCTCGCTAATTATTTCAACTAACATATATACGTACCCTAGCTATATATATATATATATATATATATATATGAAAGGTCTAATTAAACAAGTAAGATTAATTTTGAAGTAAAATAATCAATGCATGTGAAGTTTTTGTATATTGTGAAAGGCCTTAATATATATAAATTCGAAGTAAAAAATCAATGCATGTGGAGGAAACAATAAAATTAATTACAATAATCATTATACACGTAGCAATTAAATTTTGTTATTAATTATTAATTGTTATGGACAGGAATTTTCTCCAAACCGATATGGAGGAAATCTAGATTAAATTTAATGTGTCTTTTAAATATTTATAAACACTTGACACTATTTTATATCGGTTGAAAGACATGCAAATATCTGCATGCATGTGCAATTGTTATTAATCGTTAATTTTTATTATAACTTTTTTTATCAAATTTTTGTTATTAATCGTTAATCATTAATTATTTTGTTATTAATTTTTATTAATCGTTAATTTTTATTTTAAATACGTAATTTTTATTATTATTTTTTAACATGTGAAAGAATGACATGTCAATAAATATTGACGTGTGAAAATGACATGTCAATATTTACTAACGTGGCGAAATGACACGTCAATAAATATTCACATGTCACACGTCAATAAATATTGACGTGTGATAGTTTAGCACGTCACTATATTAAATTATTTAAATATAATTTTTAAAATTTTAATTTAATTTAAATTTAGCAACGTGTCAATATTGACACGTTGCTATTTCTTGACGTGTGGAATGTGCCACGTCACTAAATATTGATGTGGCACATTCAACACGTCAATAAAATAATTTTGATGTGGCACTTTTGCCACATCAATAATTATTGACGTGACAAAAGTTGGATTACTGTTTGCTACGTCAAAAACTATCCTTTTTTTTTGTAGTGTGTATTCCTACCTAAATTTTATCTAGTACTCATGATAAACTTTATAATATTATATATATATATATATAGGAATGTTTGTGACCTATATATATAGGAATGTTTGTGAAGGTCTTTTATACTAGTCTGCAAGCACCCAGCCCCCTCTCTCTCTCTGCAAAAATGGAAGCGCTCTGCTTCATTGCTTCACCCACTCCTCTATTTTGCAGTACACCCGAGCAGTCAACCTTCCCACCAATCAGGACGAAGAAGTACTCCAACAAAATTCAACCATCCATTATTACTGCAACATTGACAAACCCAAAGGAGCAGATCTGCTTCCACAAGCTCTCAGGGCTCGATTCTCTTAATACGACGTCGCCTGAATCGGCCTCTTCACATGTTCACCAGCTGATGAAAGTCTTGTCTGAGTCGTTGGTGTATGAGAGTGGCTTCCTCAGTGTTGTGCCGGAAAAGATGGCGGCGCTGCCATTTGGGATGGGTGGAGACTGGGCCCACAGCACCACCAGTTACTTGACGAAGATATTGTCATCTAAGGTTTATGATGTTGCGGTGGAGACACCATTGGACTATGCTTCGAAGCTGTCTGAGAAGCTTGGTGTTCATCTTTGGCTCAAAAGGGAGGATCTTCAACCTCGAGTATGTAAGTTTACGGGAAATGTTTGTTTTCATTAGGAAAAATTGCACTTTATCTCCTAAAATTGGTAACAATTTTCAATTCGAATTCCAAAGTTTTAATTTTTACAATTTATCCCCAAAGTTTTTATTTTTTTCAATTCAGCTATTCCGTCAGTCAAAGCCACTTTGACTGACGGAACAGTGATCACGTGTGAGGCACGTGATCATTTTAGGAGTTTTAGTACCGAAAATACCCCATCTCCTTCAGCTTCGCTAAGACTCAGATTGAGACTTTTGAGGGATGAACTTTGTCAAATGATGCCTTTTTGTTGATATTATTGGTAATATATTTTCGTCAATTTCTTTGTTTGTTTTCTTAATTGATATTTATTTGTTGCGTTATTATAATATTAAGTATATATGTTTATATATGAACCCAACCGATCGTCTTAAAGACGAACTATGAAACCTGAAAAACCTATATACGACTCCAAACGACACCAATAAGGGGGTTGAATAGGTGTATGCAAATAATACGCGGAATTAAAAATTAAACAATCATACCACCAAAATATGTAGAACAATAGATCACAGAGACACAAATATTTTGGTTACGAAGAGAAAACCATTTAGAGAACTCTCTAAGATGTAAAATCTCTCAGGGGCGGCCAAACCCAGGAAATCAATCAACTATAAAATAATAAGGATTACAAGAAGTTCACACTTACAAAACATTTGCAATTGACACTCCCTTGCATAAGACAAGGGACCCACTTGACTTCTACCGCGGTAGCCCTTTCCAGAACATTTGGCACAATTCTTCTACTTGATCTCCTTTACCGAAACTCCGGTAGACTTCGGTTGTATATGATCTGTGATGAAGACACAACCTTTAACTCTAAGAGAAGCTAACCCTAACACTCAATAGCTTAAATGCTCTCTTAGCACATGGAATTCTTATGTGGAATTCATTACAATTTCGTGCATAACAGCTCTCTATATATAGACTACAAGAAAACCTAGTACTAGTTGAAATGGGAAGAAAAACTAGTTCTAGTTGGAATGAGATTTATCTAAATTTTCTTCCTTATCTTGCGAGACGATTTTGGCATAGCTAACTTTCGAATTTTGAAAATCTTATTTCACAAATATTTTTATAATTTTGTGTTAGCTTTCCAATGCCGCTGGTTTCACCTCAATCTGATTCTTGAGCCGAAAACTATGATCCGAATACTGATACATGTGCAGGATACGAAATTTAATCAAATCCTATTTTAACTCTAATTAAAGAATTCCGATTTGATTAAACTTAACCATATCATATAGGTCTTCTATTATGATTGGTTAAGCTTAACCACATCTTCTAGGTCTTCTCTTGACACAACACCTCGTATGTATGCACTGCTGACGGGATTGCAGATGAATGTATTTTGTCACTGAATTTGGCAATTCAAAACCCAGCAAAACCCAATCCGATGTGAACTAAGAAACTCAGGAAACGAATTCTTATATGTGTATACATATATATATATATATATATATATATACATACACTACCACAAAATCAAAATCAACCTCTCTTTTGGGTTGTTTAGAAACCTCTACCTCTCTCCTTTAGTACCTTCGCCTAAGGTGGTTAGTATGGACTACACATAATCTAGGATGAGAGAGGTTATGGGGCCATATGAATAATGAAGTTTTTAGCTTAAAAAGATTTAGTTTTCACACTCTATTCATGTGTGTTCGACCGGTACTACTTGTGTTCCAATGTTGAACTCTTTCTTCAAAGCAAGTTCAATAATTGTCTGAACGGTAAACTAAAAATTGCAAAATCGAGAGCATCATTTGAAGCATGTTTGATACATGATCAGATGGTAAGTTGAAAAAGTTTAGACCATAGAGTTTTGCTTGAACCTTGTTTGAAGATAATTCGAACATCAAATTTAAAAATCGTGTACTTTAATCTAACACACTCAAATGCTGCATAAATTAAGATCTTTGCTTTAATACCAAAATAAATCGTTTGTTGTTCAAAAAGTTTAAGCTCATAAAAAAATATAAGTTTAATTATTTAATTGATATTCTAACAATGCTCATATTTCTTATCACTTTTACTTTTAGCTTAGTACTGAATAAGTTATAGGAGAAGAATAAAATTATTTAGAGTTCTAAAAGATTGACCTCTTATAAGCTTCCATTATTGGAATGGGAGGTGAATTACAGACATTGTTTGAACTCAAAATCTCTACTTCGATACCATGATAAATGATAGTGAATTTAATCATTTAATTACACTACAAGAAATCTACTCATCAGGGGCGACTTATTAGGGGCGACTATGAAGTCGACGCTAATGCTTACCTATTAGCGTCGACTTTTGAAAGTCGCCCTTAATAGGTGAGTATTAGCGTCCACCTTGCAGTGGACACTAATAGTTGACCCAAAAGATAAATATATATTAGCATCCACTTTACAGTGGATGCTAATAAGTCGACGCTAATATACTAGCGGAAATTATACCAGAGGCAAGAAAATTATTAGGGGCGACAGTATAACTATTAACGTCCACTCTTAGTCGACGCTGATAGTTTAGTACTAGTGTCTAACACTAGTGGACGCTAATAGTCAAATATATAAATAAAAAAAATTAATTGTCCTCAATAGCGTCCACTTTCAAAGTGGACACTAATGATGGAGCATTAGCGTCCACAAAGTTGATGTTAAAGCTCTTATAAAAAAAAATAAAAAAATAAAAAACAAATTAAACTAAAAGCTCAACAATGTCCACCAAAAGTGGACACTAATGATACATCATTAGCGTCCACTCTCATAGTGGATGCTAATAATTAAGCATTAGCATCCACTTTGGTGGACGCTAAAGCTCTAATAAAAAAATTAAAAATTAAAAAATAAATTAAACTAAAAGCTCAACAGCATCCACCAAAAGTGGACGCTGATGATGCATCATTGGAGTGGACGCTAATAATTAAGCATTAGCGTCCACTTTGGTGGACGCTAAAGCTCTTCTAAAAAAATTAAAAAATAAAAAATAAATTAAACTAAAAGCTCAACAGCGTGCACCAAAAGTGGACGCTGATGATACATCATTAGCGTCCACTCCCATAGTGGACGCTAATAATTGAGCATTAGCGTCCACAATGGTTTTGTAAAAACAAAAACAAATTAAACTAAAGGTTCAACAGTGTCCACAAAAGTGGACGCTAAAGCTCTTTTAAAAAAATTAAAAATTAAAAAATAAATTAAACTAAAAGCTCAACAGGTGGACGCTACTAATTGAGCATTAGCGTCCACTCTAATAGTCTTGTAAAAAAATAAAAAACAAATTAAACTAAAAGCTCAACAGCGTCCAAAAAAGGCGACGCTGATGATACATCATTAGCGTCCACTCTGATAGTGGAAGCTAATAATTAAGCATTTAGCGTCCACCAAAGCTCTTATAAAAAAATAAAAAATAAATTAAACTTAAAGCTCAACAGCGTCAACCAAAAGTGGACGGTGTTGATAATCATTAGCATCTACTCTCATAGTGGACGTTAATAATTAAGCATTAGCGTCCACTTGGACGCTAATGGTCTTGTAAAAAACACAAAAAAACAAATTAAACTAAAAGTTCAACAGTGTCCACCAAAAGTGGACGCTAATAATTGAGCATTAGCAAACTAAAAGTTCAACAGCGTCCACCAAAAGTGGACGCTAATAATTGAGCATTAGCGTCCACGGTAGTGGACGCTAATGCTCTTGTAAAAAATAAAAAAATAAAAAACAATAAAAGTAAAGATTATAGGTTCAGTTGAATATCTAAAAATGATAAAATGTCCTTTATACCCTCAAAACTTTTAGAAAATTCTAAATTTTCTCTTAATTTAAAATTAAAATTAATTTAAAAAAATGAAAAAAATAAATTAATTTCAATTTATTGTAGTCATGCAACAAACTTGACACAAATTGAAGATTCGATTTAACATCCGATCGATCCTAGTGAATTAGTTCGATTGATCGTGATAAGATCAAATGATCGATCAAACTTGATACAAATTGAAGGTTCGATCAAACATCCGATCGATCCTAGTGAATTAGTTTGATTTATCGCGATAGGATCAAGTGACGACCAAAATTGAAACAATTGAAAGTAAAGGTTCGTTCAAACATTCGTTTGATCCTAGTGCATTTGTTCGATCGATCATGATAGGATCAAATGATCGATCAAACTTAAAACATTTGAAATTGAAGGTTTGATCGAATATCTGATCAATTGAAATTGAATGTTTGATCAGACATCCAATTGGTCCTAGCTAGTGCATTCGTTCGATCAATCGTGATAAGATCAAATGATCGATCGTGAAAAAAATAAATATTTATTTTTTCTTTTAAATATAACAAATTTTCCTATTAAATTAAAACGCTTAGAATTTTTTATTTATTTATTTTTATATTATTATTGAAGTTTTCTATTTCTTATTCTTATTTAAATGTTTGATTGATCGTGATAGGATCAAATGTTTAATCAAACATCCGATCGATCCTAGTGAATTAGTTCGATTGAATGTGAAAGGATCAAACATTCGATTGAACATCCGATCAATCCTAATGGATTAGTTCGATTGATCATGATAGATCAAACATTTGATCGATCATGGTGAATTAGTTCGATTGATCGTGATAGGATCAAATGATCGATCGAACATCCAATGGATCCTATTGAATTAATTTGATTGATTGTGATAAGATCAAATGATCGATCAAACATCCGATCGATCCTAATGAATTAGTTCGATTGATCATAATATGATCAAATGTTTGATTAATTTTTTTAAAATTTGTTTAAAAATTGCACCAAAGTACTGGTGTGTTTGCTTCCAGAAAGTTGTTATAAAAATGTTAAAAAAAAAAAAAAATTTCATACAAAACTATCAATTCAAATTTTATATATATATTTCCGGATCAGAAGGCCAAATTATTGGGCTTTTATTATAAACTACAAGCCACCACCCACTGAAGCAAGAAATGGACTATTCAAATATTAGGTGCTTAATTATTCTAAAAATATTGTAAGTATAATTTAAAAAAAAAAAAAAAAAAAAATCCTAAAAAGCGGCGACCAATTTTGTTGCCACTGATTATGCTCAATTTTTGCGCCAACAAGTGGCGCGCGGTGTCTGAAATTTTTGAACCAAAAATTTCAGACTCCGTGTTTTTTTCCCCAAACCTCAAAAACCTCAAAAACACCAAAATCCCTCAAATTTCTGAAACTTCTGCCTCTCTCTCCCTCTCACTCACCTCCCTCATCACTCTCACTCTCGATCTCTCTCTCTCTACCTCACTCCGGCGCTCGTCTCTCTCTCTCCGGCGCGCTAAGCTCTCTCCGACAACTCTCTCTTCGGCGCACCTCTCTCTGGTACGTACTCGATCTCTCTCCACTCTCCAATCTCCCTCACTTGTTCATTCTGGGCCACTCTATGAAAGGGATAGACAAACATTGTTATTTAGGTCATATAAATAAATTTTAAGACAACAATTATTTGTTGATTACTCAATACCGATTATTTAGGTCATATAAATCTTTTTTTTCCAGCTGGGGTTTGGGGTTTGGGTTTTCGTTTGGGGTTTGGGGTTTGAAAGAAGATATATATGCTTTGAAACATTTACAAGGTTTGGGGTTTGGGTTTTCGTTTAGGTAATATGGGATGTTCAGAATTCTCGGGCTTTAGTTGAATTTTTGGGTAGTTTTGCATTGAATTTGTGGGTTTTGTGCGCTGGGATTGTGTATTTGTGTTTAGAATTCAATTGGGTTTTGTGTTTTGAGTGGCTGTGATGAAAATTTGAGTTTCTGGTTCAGTGTTTTTTTTTCCCTGAAGTTTAAGTTTTGGTGGTTTGTGCTGGTGTTATAGAGGAGAGAATGCAACTGGATTTTAGAAGTTTAGCCTGAATTCCTGGGTTTTGGTCAATCTTTTTTGTTTGTTTTGATTGAATTTGTGAGTTTGGGTTTAAAATTCAACTGGTGTTTTTGAGTGATTGTGTTGAATTTTTTTAGCTTTTTGGCTGAAGTTTGTTTTGGTGGTGTGACAGTGGAGAAGATGCATTTCTAACATTTTTTATTTTATTTTATTTTTTTTATGTGGGATGGTGCGCCGGCTTTAGAATAAGTTGGGACTTATGTGTTTTGGTCATCTATTGTGGATACGGTTAGTTGTCTAGTTATTAAAGTTTTAGTGGTATAATGGTGGTGTCTTACTTGGGATTCAGCTGGGTTTTTATACAAAAAATTGCTTTCCTTAGCCAAAATTTAGAACTGCATTCTTTCATCTATACTGTTTTGCAACAAACATTATTAGGAATTATAGGGTTTATGTTTCTTTGATATGTGACCAGGGGTTAGTAAAATTTCTGCATTAAATGTTGCCTCCGGCATTTTTTAATTGTCTTCATTTTAGCTTCCAGAGTGAGTTCATAGCTGAATGTTATATGAGGAGGGCCTATATATCAGGCTTTACTGGTAGCGCCGGTGCTGCTGTTGTCACAAGGGATAAAGCAGCTCTGTGGACAGACGGGCGTTACTTTCTCCAGGTTTGAAAGAAGGATACTCTTTGCCTATTCCAACTATTTAGCTTTAGCTCTGTCCTATATGCAAAGTCAAAACCCTTTTTTTCCCTCTTATTTTCTCATTGGTCGGGCCAAATCATTATGTCATTATTAGGAAAGGAAATTTATGTTTTGATATCCACCATTCTAGCTATATAGTTGTTATTAATACTTTTTTCTCTCTATAATGATTAGGCTGAGAAGCAGCTGAGTTCTAGTTGGATTCTCATGCGGGCTGGTAATCTTGGAGTTCCTACCACTAGTGAATGGCTTAATGATGTTTTGGCTCCTGGTGGTAGGGTTGGCATTGATCCTGTGAGCAATACTCTGCTGCTTAAGATGCCTGCACTAATCTTCTTGTTCTTACTTTTCTGTACTGTGCAATCCGTTTTATCATTTTTTCTGATTTTGAATTCTCATGTGTTCTTTTCATTTTAAAATTTGGATTTCTCCCATATTTTCCATTTGTAAATATGGAGCATATGCTGAACATTTCAGTTTTGTCATGATTTATGGGATATTTCATAAAGTATAAAAAATTATCTTTTAATAATCTGATTCACATTCTGACTTACTTGGTAACTTGCACCTTCTGTTAATATGTACTTTGCTTGTTTTAAGTTTGTTTCATTGTTCTTCGTTTTCTTCCCATGATTCCACCTCCCCACCCAACTCATCTATATGCCTTTTTCAACTCATTTGTGCTCACTATAGCTTTCTTTGAACTTGCCTGGTTCTGATGACACAGTGTCTTTGGTATTGTGAAGGGAGCAGTTTCTTTTTTCTTCCGATGCTGCAGAGGAACTGAAGGAGGCCATTGCAAAGAAGAATCATGGGCTGGTTTACTTATATGAAGGAAATAATTGTTTTTGTCATTTTAAAATGGACTTTCATTGGTAGCTCATTTATTCTTTTTTAGAGTGCCACAAATTATTCATTGGAAGGAGCTTTAACGGAATTTAGTTCCTGAATGCAGATTACTTCATTCTTTAATCCAATTGAGTATATCCTCTATTTCAAGGAATTTTCTCTTAACTAAAGATTATTCCAAATTCTTTTCTTTCTTCCTTTTTTTTTTTTTACTTCAGTTTTTTTTTTTTTTTTTTTTTTTTTTTCATTAAAATTGCTAATTATTTTTCTTCCCGTGTTCTGCCTGTTCTTTCCTGCATATGGGCAGATTTTCACTCCCATGTTTGTGACATGGGTCAATGATCATATCACTTTATATGTATAAGAGAAGAGGGGAAATAAAAGCTGAAATTAGAATGAAAATTATTGATGCATGATTAACTATACTATTCCATTAGTCCATACATAAAAAAACACTATTCCATTAGTCCATCAGATTTAGTACCTTTTACTAAAATGGCCTTAAGTATCTCTTATGTGACTTTGTGAATAGATTATCTGAGGAATTCTGATGAGAATAATATTTTCTTACAGCATTGGGAGAAACTTTTGAAAAAGAAATTGTAAGCAAGAGTAGGATAATAGTCAGTCTCCATAGGCATGCATGAAGGTGCTCCTTTTTTTTATTGGGGGGGGGGGGGGGGGGGGATTCAAAACTTATTTTTGTTTTGCATGGAAAGCTTGAATCTGTATGGTCACTTACAAAAATGAATTTCATTTAGAACTTTGGGGAAGATGTGACTGTGATATCTTCTATGCAGGGCTGCTCTGGCACAGTTTTGGGTCTGGCTGGAAGATGAAATTCATAAGGATGTGAAACTAACAGAGGTGGAAGTTGCAGACAAACTTCTTGAATTTCGTTCAAAGCAGGCTGGTTTCATTGATACAAGCTTTGATACTATAAGCGGTATATCAAATTACATAATTACATAATTTTCATTATAAGTTTTTTACTTATGAAGATTTTAGATCAAGTTCGACTTCTAAGTGGCATATCAACTTCTGTAATTTTGACTATCTAGTTTTTTTAAAAAAGTGTTTTGTGCTGAATTTCACTGCAGAAACTTACTCTATACTTCTAAACTTCTGTACTGTTTCTCTCTCTCTCTCTCTCTCTCTCTCTTTCCCTCTTCCCCCCCCCACCTCAACAAATCGGTTAAGTATTTGGAGAGTACTCATCTTTGTAACATGCTTGCCCATGACTTGGGATTTTTGTTTTATTTTTTTCACTCGTTTTATTTTTAATTGATTTGTGTAAGTTACAAGCTTGTGGTTTTGTTGCATTTGGTGCTTATTAAAAGGATACTGTGTCTGTGTCTTTGCAAATTGTAACTAATAGTATGCACAGATGTTTCTATCTGTTATTAAACCTCACTGCTCACAGTTAGGGTGTTCTTCCAGCTTCTGGTGCAAATGGGGCTATAATACACTACAAGCCAGAAACTGAAAGTTGCACTGTTGTGGATGCAAAGAAACTCTTCCTATTGGATAGTAGAGCTCAATATGTTGATGGTAATACTGATGTAACCAAGAAAGTACATTTTGGTGAACCTACTGCACGACAGAAAGAATGTGAAAAATTCTAAACAGATAAATATCACAATTTTATATGGAATTAATGGATATTTAAATCTAAGCAAACAATCACCAAAAACAAATAAAATCAAACACACAGATTTTGGTGACGAAGAGGAAACATTTTAGAAAACGTTCTAAAAGTAAAACCTCTTCGGGGCAGTCAAATTCAGGAAATCACTATCAAAAAATTATTCAGATATTACAGATACTAGGAACACTTACAATCCTTTGCAAGACCTTGACTCTGTAAGATCGACAAGCCTCCAATTTGTCTCCTTGCTTACAATCTTTTTCAACGTGATTCTCCTTTATCGGACTCTTCTGATGGACTTCAATTAAGCACACAATCAAAACTTACAAAAATCCTCTAAGAGGAATCAATTTGGCTCACAACAAAATAATCACTCAAGCACAGCCTCACACGAACTCTCTAGGGGTGAAAATTCGTATCTCTCTTCTATAATGATGTATATATATTCCCGACAAAATCCTAGACCTAACCCACTTAAAATCACATTTTTGGACCTAAAACTTACGGAGTGTCCGGACAGGTTAATGGGCTGTCCGGATAGGGCTTTACGGAGCAGAAATAGAATTTTTGGAAATGCGGTCCGGACCCGGGGAAGGCTTGTCCGGACAGGGCATGTAATGGGTGAAACAACATTCTGGAAATGCTGTCCAGTCTTGATCAATAGCTCCGATCGATGGGCGTTTGTGGTCTGATTGAGCTGAAATTTTGCAGGGACGTTCATAACACATGAATTTACATTATGAACGGTGAAAATTGGATTCTGAGCATTCTATACTAGTGTTTGAGCCCGCAAATAGTAGCTTCTGCATTTTGGAACTGAATTAAGCCAACACAAGAATTAACAAACTCCCCCTTTGGCAATTCAGTGACAAAACCAAAATGTCGAGCCAATCCCATCATCTCCCTATATTTACTCCTCCTTTTTGTCATAGAATGACAAAAGGTTTTCATATTTCCTGAAACACTTCACAAAATACATCAAGGCATATGTGGAACAGGGATACAGAAATAAAACTCATGATCACAAAAAAATGACATAAAATGCAAGATTATGAACACACATCACCAAAAACTCCCCCTCAACATATGACTCAATAATCAACAAGAAGCTAAAAAATGCAAAACATGTTTCTCCCCCTCAAAAGTCAAATGAATACAAATAATAACACATTAATGACTCATGTATTACACAATGAATATCCCAAACATGCTCCAAATATGCAAAATATACATGAGACTAGAAATGGCAAGAAACTTATATTGCTCAACCCAAGCGAAGAAAAATGTTCCATTCAACCCATGCTTGTATAGTTGTATGGTGTGTGTGTAAGCCATCCAAAGAAAAAATTTTCAACTTATAAAATGAGGAAAAAGTTTCACCACAATGAGGTTTTGACAAGTATATCAAATCAAAAGTCAAATCTTATCATACTAGGGCCTAGCCACTCTCATCCTATACATTTCTCTTTGTAAAACATTTTGCACAAGTTTGACACAGTGAAATAAATTCCTTTTGGAATATGATCTTTTGATTTTATTTGTTTTACTATTTTGTTTATTTTTCTCTTTGAGAAAGTGTCCTTAAACTTTTGGTGTTTTTCACAAAAGAGAAAGCAGGAATTTTTAAGCTCTAGGTTCAACTAGCATATGGTTAATTTGAAAAATATGACTAATCAAAAACTTCATATGGTGACTTAACAGATCTCACAAATAAAGTGAAACAAACCTCAATTTAAGCTTAACTGTGCACAAGAGATAAAGCATAGGCAAAATGTACCACATAAGTTCAGGCTTTAGGCAATCACAAAAACAAGTGCATTGACACAAATTTTCATCTCATGCATATTAAGAACATTTCAAGACGCAAGGAATTAAATTCATAAAAAGCAATATGAGAAATTTATGAACTATTTAGGTGCATAAGACAAAATAAAGGAGAAAAAAAAGAAAAAAAAAGAGGAAAAAAAAAAAAAACAACCAAAGTAAAATATTTTTGTTTTTTTGTTATTTTTCACAAAAGAAATGCACACAAACAAAATACAATTTAAAAACAAAATAAAACAAAAATGCAATGAAAAACGAAAAAGCAACATGCTCTAGGATATGCAAAGATATGCAAGAAAATCAATTCTAGGCATGTGGGTGACTCACCTAACATAATGTGAGATCATCACCACTCCCCCTCAAGGGGTGAATGGTATCATCCTTCTTAACCCAAACTTGAGAAATCTTAAGTCTATACTTATGGCTTTGCTCAAACTTATCTATCCTAGATAGCACTTCTTTCATCATTATGACTAAACCCTCACTTTTTTTCCTAGAATAGGAATTTTCATTTATATTGACATGAGGTTTCAAATTAAAACAGTGAGGTCGAATGTGATCCACTTTGCCACAATGATGACATGTAGGGACAAACCTTTGAGAAGGTAATTTCTTAGGAGGATGCACGACTCTAGGTGTCATTACAAAAAAAATAGGATTTTCTAATGTGGCTACAGTACATGTATTGTTGCCACGTCATTAATTTTCTCACGTGGGAATTTTACCATGTCAGAAATTTTTTTTTCTAACGTGTTAAATACTCCAACGTCAGAAAATTGTTACAAATTTTAAAACATTAAAAATTATATATTTTCTGACGTGGCAACATTTACCGTGTCAAAAAATTTCTGATGTGGCGGTGTGCTACGTCAGAAAAATTTTAACGTGGTAAACTACCACGTCAGAAAAATTTTGACGTGGCACATTACCACGTCAGAACATTATTTATTATATATATAATTTTTTTTTTTCTAAATCTTCTGACGTAGTGCTTTGCCCGTTAGAAAATATATTAATTATATTTTAATTTTTTATAAAAACTCTTGACATGCCATGGGTGGCGTGTCAGGAATTCCTGACTTGCTACACCTGGCACGTCAGGAATTCCTAATGTGTCATACATGGCGCATCAGAAATCCCCTCGATACCCTAAATATTGACATGTCGCAAAAAAATGGTGGGCTTTTGAATTTTAACCTCTTCTTGTTTCCCATCAACTTTTTCATTCTTCTTATTCTTTCCCTCTTCATTTATTTTCCCCACACTCTTGATCTCTCCTCTCTCAATCTCCCTTCTCTGCACACTTCACGGCAGCTCCCTCTAGATGTAGAGGGAAAAAATGAAAGCAGTAGATTGAAGAAGAAAGCAGAAGAAGAAGAAGAAAAAGAAAAGGATAAGAGAAGCAGAAGAAAAAAAAAAAAAAGAAGAGAAGATAAGAAGATTTTTGGGTTTTTGAAGATTTGTTGGGTTTGACGTTTGGGTTTTTGATTTTTTGAAGATTTTTTCGGTTTGGGTTTGAGTTTTTGAAAATGGAGATAAAAAAGAAGAGAGAGAGAGTGAGAAAATGGAGAGCTGGTTGGAGAAAAGAAGAGAGAGAAAATTGAGAAAAGAAGAGGTGCAGAGAAACGAAAGTCTTTGCACCATTCGAGTGGGGTGCAGAGAAATTCCTAAAAAAAAAAATTAATTGAAAATTAATTTAAATAAATAAATGTTTTAATTGAAGAAAAAAATTCTAGATAAATTTAAAAAAAGAAAAAGATTTCTGACGTATACCACGTCAAAATTTTTTTCTGACGTGTGATACAATAGAACGTCAAAATTTTCTAACGTTCTACCCACTAACACGTCAGCAAAAATTTTTTGTTGACACCTACGCTTCTAACAATCGACATACGTCAGAAACGACACGTCAGAAAATTTTTCTGACGTGTCGGACACCAGAAAACGTCAGAAAATTTCAGTCAAGAAAAATTTGTTTTTTTGTAGTGTGTAGGGTAAGATGCATGAGGCTCAATGTAGATTTTCTTCTCTTTCTTACCTTGAGGAGTTGGAGCAATTACTTGCTTTTCTTCACTTGAAGATTCTTCTATTTTCACTGGTTTAACAAAAACAGTCTTTGAAGTAGAAGCACGGTTAGAAGACAAAGAAGCAGTTTTATCAAATCCTAAGCCAGATCTGTCGCTAGAATGCTTTTGAATATGCAACATTTTACCAAGCTTTTCACTAGAGAATTTACTCAAGTGATTTCTAGATGCAATTAGATCATTTTGAAGGGATTTATTTTTAGCAATTAACATATGATTTTCAGATTTGAGAGTATTGCAAGCAACATGTGAATTACTCAAAGATTTCAACAAATTATCCCTTTCAAGCTCAAGATTCTTAAAATCCTTAACAAGTTTCAAGTTAGTATTTCTAAGCCTAGAAAACTTTTCCATTAAATTGTTAAAAGAGTTTTGAAGATCATTAACCCTATTTGATTCATTATCAGAGGCAGACTGAACATCTGATTGATTAGAATCATCAGAATCATAAGATACAACAAAAGCCATATAATTAGGAGTTTCTTCCTCATCGGTGTTACTCAAGGTAATATTGAAGGCTTTTTGGTCTTTTAGCTTATTACTCCTGAGATTAGCACAATCATTGCGAACATGATCATAGCCAGAACACTCATAACATTTTGGACCTTCATTTCTTTCCTGAGTACTTTCTTTTTGTTTTCCAAATCTCTTGGAAATTCTATGTTCATTCTTATAAAACTTTCTAGCTATCAAGGCAAGTTCCTCATCATCTGGTGATTCCTCATCAGAGTTTTTCCTAAGAGTTATAAGGGCAAGATCCTTACTTTTCCTAGGTTGAGGCAAAGAAAACTCATAAGTCTGAAGGGCACCAACTAACTCTTCTATCCTCATGGTTTTCAGATTAGTGCATGACTCAATGGCTGTTACCTTCAGTCTGAATCTTTCAGGGAGTGATCTCATGACCTTTCAAATAATCTTAGTGTCAAAAACTTTCTTTCCTAGATTTATCATGCAATTTCTAATTTCACTAAGTTTACCAAAGAAATCATTAAATGTCTCATCCTCTAACATTTCAATTTCCTCAAACTTAGAAACTAACATTTGAAGTTTTGAAGCTTTAACAAGATTTGTTCCTTCATAAGTAGTTTTTAGGATCTCCCATGCATCTTTGGCACTATCACAATTTGAAATTCTAGATAACTCAGTTTGTGAAATTGCCAAGCATATAGAGCATTTATAGCTTTGTCATTTACCATACGAGTTTTTTTTTAACATTAGACCATTCAGCTGTCGGCTTATCTGGAGCTTTAAATCCAGATTCAATGACATGCCAAACGTCTATAGATTTTAAGAAAAATCTCATACGGGACTTCCAATAGCCATAATTTGATCAATCAAAATTAGGCACAGTGTTAAGGGTTTGAGACATCTTAAACAAGAAACAAAGATCACACTCAGGAATTTAATCCTTCATGGAGTGAACCCGCTCTGATACCAATTGAAAAACTTTAAACAGATAAATATCACAATTTTATGTGGAATTAATGGCTATTTAAATCTAAGCAAACAATCACCAAAAACAAGTAAAATCAAACACAAAGATTTTGGTGATGAAGAGGAAACATTTTAGAAAACATTCTAAAAGTAAAACCTCTTCGGGGCAGCCAAACCTAGGAAATCACTATCAAAAGATTATCCAGAGATTACAGACACTAGGAACACTTACAACCCTTTGCAAGACCTTGACTCTATAAGATCAACAAGCCTCCAACTTGTCTTCTCGCTCACAATCTTCTTCAACATGATTCTACTTTATCGGATCCTTCCGATAGACTTCAATTAAGCACACAATCAAAACTAACAAAAATCTTCTTAGAGGAATCAATTTGGCTCACAACAAAATAATCACTCAAGCACAGCTTCACACGAACTCTCTGGGGGTGAAAATTCGTATCTCTCTTCTATAATGATGTATATATACTCTCGACAAAACCCTAGACCTAACTCATTTAAAATCACGTTTTTGGGCCTAAAACTTACAGGGTGTCTGGACAAGTTAATGGGCTGTCCGGATAGGGCTTTACGGAGCAGAAACAGAGTTTCTGGAAATGCGGTCCGGACCCGGGGAAGGCCTGTCCGGATAGGGCATGCAATGGGTGAAACAGCATTTCGGAAATGCTGTCCAGTCTAGATCAACAGCTCTGATCGATGGGCGTTTGTGGTCCGATTGAGCTGAAATTTTGAAGGGACGTTCATAACACATGAATCTACATTATGAGCGGTGAAGATTGGATTCTGAGCATTCTATATTAGTGTTTGAGCCCGTGAACAGTAAATTCTGCATTTTGGAACTGAATTAAGCCAACACAAGAACTAACAGAATGCTTCACTCGTGTTTTACAGGTAGCTGATTTTTTTTTTTTTTTTTTTTTAAAAAAATTCTATAGATTTCCACTGAATTTTGTAGATGAGGGGCCTCATGGTTGCGTAAAGTAATTTACTTAAATTGATGTGGTCAAGAAGTATATAATGAAGAGAAAAAATGATTTTTCTTTAAGGTTGCCTGCTGTCTTTATTCAGGTGCTAGAAAAATTAGGCTGGGGTTGCTCAAGGTCTTATGTTCAAATATTCCCTAGAAAATGTTTTCCTGTGGTTGTTGACTGTAGTGATCCTGCTTTACAGCCGATCACTATTACATTTCTTACCAATCTACCATCCTATTGTCTCATGGTGGGACAGAAGTATATACAGAATATGGGATTTAGAGAATATAAATCTTTTATGATTTCAAAGTATTATTGCATCTTGGTTTTGGGTAGTGCCCCTCTATGCTTGCTTGGGTAAATAATTAGTGTGAATAATATATATTGTTTGTCGCGTGTGGTATGGTTTTTACTTTTATCCTGTTGTTCTCAAGTGCTAAAATGGCTAATTTTGGCTTTTATGAACATTATTTTTGGATTTTTCTGATAGTGTCCAATTGCAGGGTCACATTGATCATTTATATATTCTTCTTCAACTTCTTTCAAGCCTTTGTTCAAAAGATCTTGTATACTTATCCTTTTTTTTTCTAATAAGTTGAAACGTTGGAAAGGGTATTGTTTACCTTAAGGTTTTAAGTGATCCTTATTGGGAAGTATTGAATATTGCAGGTTGATTTTTCATCAGATTCTATTGAGACACAGGGCACAAATATATCTCTGGTAATTTCAGTTTGCAGTTAACATACATAATTTTGTTGGGTTTGAAATACTGTCCAATTTGGAAAATTAGTTGTTTTCTTAGTCGATGACCTTATACAACTTGTACAATAGGGACTTTCCAAATAACCCTACCATTCATGACCCAATTCACATCAAAAAGGGCAAAAATAACACATCATATCTACAGGCACTGTATGAAATAGCTTCAATTTATGTTGATAAATGCTAGTGCATAAGCATGTAATTGTGGGATTCGGGTTTGTCAACTAAATTGCTACATCGAAAATAAATCACCCATTACTGCTTGTCCTCTATTTTCAGCACAATTATGTATTGCATCAATGCTATTCTATGATTCACACTTACATGTCACCCTGTTACTGTAAGAGTTGTTTGAGTATGTACTGGTACTTGTTGGTGGTTGTTTAGCAAACCTGGTGATACAAACAACTAAAGAGGTTTCTGAAAATAGGCATTTACTTTGATACCCATTCTGTTAATCTGATATTAATTCTATCAATTCAAATTCATTGCATTTCTTTGGTCTTTGGATTATAACTCTGTGTTGTGAATATTCTTTGTTCCTTAACTTGCTTGCTTGATCACAGGTTGCTAGGCTTAGAGGATCTATAAGTAGCTTTCAAGAGAAAGCAAGTTGCAAAGTTAAAGTTCCTTCGGTGGCAGTACCATACAAACTTTCTCAGCCTTTTACCCTGAAAATGTGTCCTTCTAGTCCACTTAAGGTTAGTTCTCAGAAAGGACTATTTCAAACCCAACAAAACAATGTTTTCTTAGTTGTTATCTCAGGTAATTTCAGTTTGCAGTTAAAGATAAAGATTCACTTTATCTTTATTAAGGTTTTGGACATTATGAATTGTAATGTTCATATTTCTCTTATCAGCAAACTGAATTTTTGTATTTGTAATCATTTTACTTTAGATTTTTCAATTTGATAAGCAATATGCATGGCTAGAAACTTTTGGTTGCCTTATTGTATTCTTTTGTCATGACTTTTTTATTGTTTCTTTTCATTAGGATCATTTATATATCTTTTGAATATGACCTCATTTTTTAAAATTGTTTTTTTTTTTTTTTTAAATAAAAAAATAATAATAAAACATTATTAGGGTCGAACTGACCTTAATAAGGTTTTATTTTTTTTAGAATGCCAAATCCATTAGCGTCCACTTTGTACAACCATCAACGTCCACTTTAGTTTGGACGCCGATGGTTATTTTTTTTAATTCTTTTTGGATCATTAGCGTCCACCTTAATGGACGCTAATAATTAACCATCAGCGTCCACTCTACTTTGGACGCTGATGGTTGTTTTTATTTTTTAATGGTTACCTACCATGTGGACGCTAATAGGTAACCAAAGTGGACGCTAATAGTTAATCATCAGTGTCCACTCTATTTTGGACGTTGATGGTTGTTTTTTTTTTCAATTTTTTTTTTTTGGACCATTAGCGTCCACTTTGTGGACGCTAATAGTTACCTATTAGCGTCCACTCCATGTGGATGCTAATAGTCCACCATTAGCATCCACTTTGAGTGGAAGTTGATAGTGGAGCACTAGCGTCGACTTTGCCTTCCGTTGACTCTAGCTTCAGCGACAAAAATCCACGACTTTTAGCGTCCACATTGTCGACGCTAAAAGTAATCATTAGCGTCCACTTATAAGTGGACGCTGATAATTACAAAGTTGATCATTAGGGTCGGACGATTAGCGTCCAACCCATTAGTGTCCAAAAGTTGACGCTGTTGTCAACAGCGTCCACTTTAGGACTTTTAGCGTTCAAATAATGTCGCCCCTAAAGACCTAATTTCTTGTAGTGTTAATATTCTAACAATTTTTATGTTTCTTTTCACTTCACTTTTAACTTAGTTGCTGACAAGTTATAAGAGAAGAATTGAATTATTAAGACCTCGATCATGGGACTGCAATGCAATATTGACCTCTCATAAGATTCCATTGCTTTAATTTCATGACTTTCCTTTGTAATGCAATAATGCAAGTGTTAGCAATATACCGAAACGGAAAATTTTATGAAATAATGCATATTCAAAGATTGAGCAGTTAATAGAATATTTCTTCCTTTTTTCTTTTCCCTTCCCCTTCTTCCTCCAGTTCTCTTCAGTTTGTCATTAAATAGGTACTGATTATGATTCCACCCTTTTGGGATATTTTTCAGGCGGGTGATCGATCAAGCTTTGAGAATGAGATTCTCTGTCGGTTTGTCATCCCCAAGAGGCCAGGTACTCTGATCAAATTACTAGATGCGTTTAGTGCCCGTTGGAATATTAGCATGCTCAATTACGGAGGACAGGTTGTGCTCAATTCTCTACTAGCCCTTTGAATTCCCAATTATGCAAAAGCCAAATTTATTTTGATAATTTTCTTGAAAATGAGCTTTTGATTTTCTAGCCTTTAACTATCGCTGTTTTTTGCTATAATTTATATGGAAGAATAGCCTAAAGAAATTATATTTTTTTAGTTTGAGCTTATTGCTAAGGGTTACATTGTGTTTTGCCTCTTTACTAGGGTGAGAGTGGTGGAAATGTATTAATGGGTCTCCAAGTTGTAAGCTTCGAGATGGATGAATTCAAGGCTTTGGCCAGTAGTCTAGGATATGCTTATGCATTTGAATCAGGGATGAAGCTTTGCCACTATTGATGCACTAGTAGATGTCACACCTCCATCTCATGGTCAGAATTTAAAGTTGGTGCATCTAACGGTATACATGATATTAATGTTGACTCATTTTTTATAAAGTTTAAAATAATATAATATCATGTAAACCATTAGATGCACTAATTTTAGATCTGACCATGATTTATATACTATCAATTTCAAATGAAATGGAGATGATCATTGTCCTGCTTTAAAAGGGTGCCACTATATGTCTCGCTTAGAAATCTGAGCTGCTGTAGAAAGAAAAGGCACCAAGGAATGAAATCAATAGAATAAAATTGTGACAAGAATCAAAAGATGAAGATGGAGCTTGAGATGAGATGAAGCTTGAGATGAGATGAATATCAAGTTGGTGCTTAGCATGTAATATTTGTGTATACTTCTACTTTTTCATTTCATTGGATCTCCAGAGTTGGTACCTTATTTTTGTCTTTGGAGAAACTCAAATGTGATTGTTGTTCCTATTTTGGTGTCCAGCAAGCTTTTCCTACCGGGTAACTCCATCACAGGACACCACCAGGGGTATTTGCATCCGCATTCGCTTCATACGATTATTATTTATATCAATGTGGTTATTACGGTTATTATCCTTTATCAATTATCGCAAATGAGGTAATAGGCATTACCAAACTCGGCACTACTTATGCCAAGTGCAATCACTTATACATAAAAAGATAAATTTACGGCTTCTCTCTAGTGATAGAAGCTCTTCCTTCTCTCTTTGTAGAGAAAACGTGCCTCCTTTGTGAGGCTTGTTACCATTGGTTGTGTGTTTGTTTGGGAAGGAGGAATGGTTCTTCCTCCCTCTCATTTTTTCTCCCTAGTCGGTGTTCTCGTGACTTTCATATTTCATTTTTGCCCTTTAACAGTGTTTTTTTCACCACCTTCAGCCGTCTACTACTCTGTTGTCCAAGGCCACTTGCCTCCTCAGTCTAGCTCCCTGCTACTTGCCACTTACCGTCCTCCACCCTGCAACTTGGATCTGCCGTGGTTCATAGATGAGTTTTCTGTAAAACCCGATATACTTTCCTCCAGTCGACCTAGGTCTTCACGCACCAGTCCACCGTCCTCATCACCTCCCAGCTCCCCACAACTACCTTCCGCTCCGCCTCCAGTTGTTCATGCTTTAGTACATGTTCCCCATGCCTCAATCAGCAGGCTTCTCTTGCCGCTCTTCAACCTTCTCCACCGCCAACACTATTGTTTGTACAATTTTTATTTTTTATTGTTTTTCCACTTGTTTTGTCTTCTTCTTTATTTTCCATGTGTTTCTTGTTGTTTTGTTTGGGTTTTGTGGATTTTAGTCTCTCTTTTTGTTATGGAAACTAGTGTTACCGGAGATAGTATTCCATTCTCTTCGATTCTAGATTTGGTTCTTGAGAGTGTCTTTCTTATGTCAACTTCCTTCCTATGGTCAATGGAGTTCCGTGGCAGCGGTGTAGATGGGTTTGGACATCTTAAGGTTCTTTTACCTGTAATTAGGGTTGGTGAACCTCTTGAGGTTCGTGACTCTTCCAATACTAATTTTTCTTTAGAAACAGTTTTGTGCAGTCCCTTGGAGAGGACCGCGTCATTTGTTTGGCCCATTTCCTACTTTGATCTGTTTTCTTGCAATGTTGATTTTCATTTTTGGGTTTGCTGTAAGGAAGCCCACCCATTTTCAATATTTTGATCAATTGTAACCCATTCTCTACTTGATTAGAAAGGAAAAAGAATAAAAGATTTTATTGCATTTTTTTAATGTGGGACAATAACCGTCCAACACAACTTGACCACATGCAGATTTTTTTTTTTTTACATGTATTCAAAAACTAATTACTAACATAAATGCTGTCAATTATTCTGACACAAGCACTCACCAAATGTAGCTTGAATTAATTTGGGCTTCGTTTGTTTCGGCGTAAAATGTTTTTTATCAGAAAATATTTTCAGCAAAAAACATTCTTGAAAATGATTTCATTGAAAATATTTCTTCGTGTTTGGCTTGGATAGAAAATCACATTTTTTGAATATATATATATATTTTTTTTCATTCAATCATATTAAAATTTAAATTACAATAATGTCCCAACCAGGTCTCGACATTGACATGGTCGGGTACTGCGAGTCTTGACCGGGTTCGATGAGGTTTCAATCGGGTCCCAATGGTGTCCCGACCAGGTCCCGACGAAGTTCCAATGGTGGCTTGGCCGAATCCTAGAGAATTCCAATCGTGTACCCACTGGGGTCCCGTACGGGTTCCCACAATGTCCCAACCTGGCCTCAGTGAAGTCCAAGCGGCGGCTCGGCTAAATCCCGAAAAGTTTCCAGTAGGGTCCTGACGGTGTCCCAGCGAGGGACCGATTGGCTCTCAGCTGTGTCCTAGTTGGGTCTCATTAGGTCCCAACCAAGTTCCGAAGAGTCCTGATGACGTCCTAGTGGGTTCCTTGCAACATTCCAGTTAGGTCTGTCGAATTAAGAATAAAATGCTCAAACTCGAAAAATAATATATGATTTAAAAAAAAAAAATGAAAATCATTTTACAGAAATTAAAGAGTCTTTTAATATTTTTTATTGACTATTATTTTTGGTCGCACCTAACACCTAAAAATACATAAAATATTTTTCAACAAAACATACTAAGAGCCTTAAGAAGTTCGTTCCTCCCATTTATAAAGCTTTCTCAACTTATGGGGATTAATTAGACCAGAGTATTGTGGATATTGATGCTTATTCATCAACCATCAGTCCACAATACAAAAAAGACAGAAGAGGGCCGAAGTTAATTGGAATTTTCTAGGGGTGGGCAAATTAACCGTTACCGTTTAACCGGCCGTTTACCGGCTTCGACCAAACCGATATAAACCGTAGCCGATATGCCGATATCCTTATCGGTTAAAAAAAGTATACCGGAATTCGGTCCGGTCCGGTCCGGTCCGGTTAAGCGGTTCTTATCGGTTAACCGGTTAACCGATAAGAAACCGGATTTTTTTTTTTTTTTTTTTTTTTTTTTTTTTTTTTTAAGTCTTAGTCCCAAAACGGCGCCGTTTAGTCTTTTAGAGAGGTTTCCAAATTCCCACAAGTGACACAGGTTTCCGAATTTGTGTAATGGTGTTGCCCATGACTTATTTTCCTTTTGCTAAGTGACTTTAATTAGTTAATACTTTGTTTATTATTCATTAATGAATTTTATTTTAATTTGGGTTTGGGTAGGTTTGATGTTTTTTTTTTAAGTGATGGCATTTGATGAGATTTCTTTGCCTTTGGTAAAAACATTTTTCATTAACTAGTTTTGCTAGTCTAATTAGCATTCATTATGTTAATTAGTCAATTTGCTTTGGAAAAATGTATTTTATAATATTAAAAAAAAAAAAAATTGAAGTGGATCAATATAAAAAAGCTTCAATTTTTAGCCCAAAAAACAAATATTTGGGTCCCAACAAAAAGTATTTGGTCCCTAAAACAACTCATTTTTAATAAATTATTTTATCCCAAGAAAAAGTATTTGGGCTCTCAAAAGTCAAAAAAACTCATTTTTGGTTTTTGGCCCAACAAAATAAATCAATATAAAGCTCTCGGTTAAATCGGTTAACCGGTTTAACCGGACCGTTTAACCGTGTACCGTTTTAACCGAAATTATCGGTTAAAATTCTTATTGGTTCGGTATCGGTTAATAAACCGTTTAACCGAAAATTATCGGTTAATAACCGATAAGGTCCTTAACCGGACCATTTTGACCGATACCCAGGCCTAGAATTTTCTAAACAATTAACCATTTCCTTTTTCATTTCTTTCCTGAACTCTCTCAAACAAAGGATTGCAATCATTTGTAATGTGGACACATGAATGATTTGAAAGAAAACATAATCAAATGAATATATAAAACAATAGCGGAATAAAATAAAATAAACATAAAGATTTTACATAATTCCGTCTATAACATAATAAAATTTTAAAAGCTACATCATACTCTTATTTAATTGATAAATTTATTCCTCTATTTCTTTTGTCATTATCTTCTGACATTAAAAGAAAATAAATACTTGCTTACAGTTTGTGTTATCTGCTTGGCTTATGCAGTCAGGACCAATTTTTTACCCATTGAGCAGAAAATATAAAAATAAAAAATGAGAAAGAAAATTAAAAAAACTGGGTCCGTTTGGGTTTACGAGGCAAGCTCAAAATTTTAAAATTTCTTTTAAATTATATTTTTTTAGAAAATAGTCTCAAAAATTAATTTTTTTACTGCTGCAAAGTCTTTTTTTTAGCTCAAAACTTTTTACCTTTTACTGACTTTGGCATCAAAAGTATTATATCGACAAACTCAACAAGCCTTTTTTTTCTCATGCTCATTCATTTTTCCTTTCAAAAGTAAAACCACCATTGAATTTATTTAAGCTTAATGATCATTGCACTCACTGGGGGAAGAATTTGATCCCAAGCAATTTGACTATTGCAACTTTTTTTTATTTTATTATTTTTTATTTTTATAAATCTATTACTTTTATTTAGTTTTAAATTTTTTTCTACTTTGCTTCTTATGACGAAGAACATACGTTTCAAAATTAAGACAAAAAAGTTTTTTTCTAAAAAATAAAATTGCTTGATCCATTCAACAAAAATCAGTAAATAATTTGAACATATTGATTTTTAGTGTGTTAAAAGTAAGTTGTGTATAACATTTTACAATTAAAAGGAGATTAGTGTCCAATTCAAAGTAACCAAAAAAGTATAATTTTATAAAAAATTCAATAAAATTCTTTTATTGGGAAAAAAAAAAAAAAAAACATGATTGGCTCTCTTCTTTTGGGTCAGACTTGACATTATGTCCCAATCATTCGAAGTCGATTAGTCTCCATCTTTTCCCTCCTAAAATCGAAACACGATGTTCCATATACGGGCAATCTGGCTTTTTGGGTGAGGTGAGAAATTGAGAGAGAGAGAGAGATGGACAACCGCCCAACTGCGCTGAAGCTGTTGTGCGCACACCTGAAGGACGCGACAAAAGGGGCGCCGCAGAACGCTATGACTCTAGGTGGCATCCTCTTCCAACGCACCTGGTTACAGTTTCTCTCTCTCTCTCTCTCTTGTTTTCCTAAAACACCCTTCCCATTTTACTATGCAATTCTCTATTCCGAATCAATTTCTGTATCTCAGGGAGTTTTGGTCTCAGCCCCTATGAAAACAACAACGTAGAAGCGCCGTTGCTTCTCGAGAACAGCACCGGTGTCGTCAAGCTCTCCCTCAACTCTGCCGACTTCCGTCTGCGCCCTTGGAAGACCGGTACCAAAATTTTCACTCTCCGGCGGCGTATTATAGCATTTCTGAGAAATAGCTGCTAAATTTGATTGTTTTTCTCACCCTCTCTATGTTTCTTTGTACTACAGGGATGTGTGTGATGGTTATTGGAGGATAAAGTGCAGGTGCAGTTGAGCCCCCAGTGATCAAGGTACAAAGTTGTTTGCTCATTGTTGGATGAAAACAATTGAAGAATAGTGAAAGAGCAAAATTTTGAACAGAATTTTCACCGTTGCAAATATTTGGCCATTGTGTATTTGATATTAGGTGCACAAGATTGTTGATCTTTCAGCGAACCCAAATCGAGAGGTGATGTGGTATCTTGAAGTTATGGAGGCATACAAACTGTTCTACGGCCCCCTAGTTGAAGAACTTGTGTGATTTTGTCAGACCATCTCTCAGAGAGAGCAAGACTTTCAGTCAAGATTGATGCTTTTCGGCCAATCACTAAGAAGTCATCATAAATGAAGAGTGTGAAACATTTGGGATATTTCACTTCATTTATAATTTGACATGTAGAATTCTCTCAAACCTCAAAGGCCAAAGTTGTGTCGGTTTTCAAGTGTTCTAATACAAATTTGTAGTCTCCATTACAATGAAACGACAAACATGAGAGACTTAATTCTCACTCATTTCCTTTTTACAATGTTCTGATGTTCTGTGGTCTGTCAACAAGAAAGTGCAAAAAGTACAGAGTTGATGCAAGGTACTCAAAAGCTCAGAATGATATTTGCTTTTCGAGCATATTCCATCCCGAGAAACAAGTGTATTGCATTAAACAGGCAAATGTTTTGGATAATATGCATCTGGTTGCTTAAAAGATCCGCTTGACTTATACCAGCAAAACTAACAACGTAAAAGTGAGGCTGGGGGCATCGACCGATCATCGTTTTCTTGTACAAGGCATAAATTCGATCTCTTGCAATCTTGTCTTGACAGCTAAATTTCAATGTTCCTAGCAAAATTCATATAAAAATGTATTCCTCCTTGCAATATTTTTTACAAGAGTTTTCTCTGCAGTGATTGAACGGGGCCATACATCTCGAAAGTAGGACGCAGATGACAATATGAAAAATTTCAGTCCTTGAATGTCTATGCAGCATAACATCTGTGATCAAGGATTAGCACTCATGAATGATGTATTTATAAAATATGTATAAAAATAAGTTAATTGATATGTCATATTGACACATGAAATGGGCAGAGGCAAGTAGCAATGTGTTGGTATCCAGTCATGCCAATAGACGTATCAGAAAACACAGAGCAGCAAGAACATGATCAGGACTGTAAACTTGCAGAGCTGTTTTCAGATTAGTTTCTTGGATTTTACAGCAAGCTGGCCTCGGTAGGTCCCAACCAAATTCCGAGGAGTCCCGAAGATGTCCTAGCGGGGTCCTTGTGACATTCCGGTTAAGTTTGTCGAATTAAGAATAAAATGCTCAAACTTGAAAAATAATTTATGATTTTTTTTTTAAAAAAGAAAATCATTTTACGGAAATTAAAGAGTCTTTTAATATTTTTTGTTGACTATTATTTTTTGTCGCACCTAACACCTAAAAATACATAAAATATTTATCAAAAATCTTTTTTCAACCAAACATACTAAGAGCCTTAAGAAGTTCGTTCCTCTCATTTATAAAGCTTTCTCAACTTATGGGAATTAATTAGACCAGAGTATTGTGGATACTGATGCATGTTCGTCAATCATCTGTCCACAATACAAAAAAGAAAGAAGCGGGCCGAAGTTAATTCGAATTTTCTAAACAATTGACCATTTTTTTTTTTTTTTTTTCATTTCTTTCCTGAGCTCTCTCAAACAAAGGATTGCAATCATTTTGTAATGTGGACACATGAACGATTTGAAAGAAAACATAATCAAATGAATATATAAAACAATAGTAGAATAAAATAAAATAAACATATAGATTTTATAAAATTCCGTCTATAACATAATAAAATTTTAAAAGCTACTTTATACTCTTATTTAATTGATAATTTTACAATACAAAAGACTCTTATTTATAAGAGAATTGAGATAAATAATTATCAAACCTAATTTCAATTAATCCTATAAAATAGAAGTTGTCCAACAGCATTTTCTAAAAATTTTGTCATGTTTCTTGCAACATGAAATGACTTCTCAACCGACCATCTTTGTTTGCTTGGTGGTTAAAGTGTGTGTGATTAAAGTGTGTCATGTTTCTTGGAACATGCTCTCAACCAACCATCTTTATTTGGTTGGTGGTTAAAGTGTGTGTGATTAAAGTGCGTCATGTTTCTTGGAACATGCAGAGAGAGACTTCTCAACCGACCATCTTTGTTTTCTTGGAACATGCAGTGTCTTCTCAACCATCTTTGTTTGCATGGTGAGTAATGTGTGTTAAAATCAGAGGTTTAAAGGTTGGTCTCCAACCAGTTATTGCAGCCCTCCTTAAATTCCCACCTCCGTAACACACTACAACCCTCCTTAAATACCCAACTCCCTAACACACTACAACCAACTAAGATTATATATATATATATTATAATTATAATGGGAATTCCAAGATCTTTCGTGGCTTCCGTTCTTCTTCTGTTTCTTCGGCTATTTGTGGCCAATGGGCAATATGGTGATGGGCAGTATGGGCCTGCAATGTACTTCTTCGGGGACTCCGGCTTTGATGTCGGGAACAATAACCACCTCTTTACTCTTGTCAAATCAAATTTCCCGCCGTATGGTCGAGACTTTCCGACCAAACAACCAACCGGGAGGTTCTGCAATGGAAAGCTTGCCTGTGACTTCGCTGGTTCATCTTTCTCAAATTCCTCAATTCAAAGTTTCTCGCTCTATTTTTTTATTTTATTTTTATTTTTAATTTATTTGTTTATTATGATTTGCTTTATATCCGGGTATCCGGGGACTTGCCCTGACAAGTTTCTCAAGATACCGAGTGCAAAAAGCCCCTCCATCTAGATCTGGTAAACCTCAAGCTCTCACTCATAGGTGTTGCCCTAAGAAATTATTGATCAAAGGGGATGAAGCTAATTAGACCTAATGCTTGATGAAGTACCATGACCAAGTAGCTTACCACTCAAACCAACCAAAGACCAAACCACATTAAGAATAAGGGAGGCCGTACGTGGCACTCACTGATTTTCGAATATTCTTTTAATTTTTTTATTAAGTTAAATATGTGTAATTTTTGTTTAAAAATTAAGCCTAATCCTTCATTGCCCCCCAAAAATAAGAAATTCTAGTTGGGTCCCAAGATGAACCAACCCTTTGGGGTTAAAGTTTCTCTACTAATAGAAGTTTCTCTATTAATAATAATGCTTTCTACTGCTTCTTTAATGGAGTTCTCATTTGTGTGTTTTTTTATTTTTTTATGTTTTTTAATTACAGCTGAACGCCTAGAAATCCCTTATCCACAAGCTTATCTTAGCAGAGAAGCCAACGGAAATAACCTCTTGACCGGTGCAAACTTTGCTTCAGCTGCTTCTGGTTATTTTGATGCTACAGCCGAACTATATGTAAATACATTAACAAGAAAAAGAAATCTCTCTCATTCATATACATTAAATTATCATTTATTTCAAAAGTTTAAGTTGATAAAAATAGGTGAAATGCCCAACACATAAAATATTTAATTGAAACACAAACATGAATTCGAAGTCAGAGCCTAAACTCTTACTCTGATACAATGTTAAATAATTACTTATTCCAAAAGCTTAAGGAGGTAAAAATAAATAAATTTAATCATTTAATTTACATTCTAACAATATATATATGTTGTGAATTTTGGTGGTGTAGAATACGATCTCATTAAGTCAGCAGCTGGAGAACTACAGGGAGTACCAAAATAGGCTGGTGGAAATTGCAGGGAGATCAAATGCTTCAACAATAACATCTGATGCAGTCTACTATCTTAGTGCTGGGAGTAGTGACTTTCTTCAGAACTATTACATTGATCCTCTTCTTCAACTCGCCTTTACTTTTGATCGCTTCTCAGACATTCTCATGCAATCCTATACAAACTTCATCCAGGTCCTTCCTCATAGCAGTTCTCAAACATAGATTATAATTGCAATTTTTTAATTCATAAGATAGTAATTATAATTCAATGGGAATCCCCAATTGGTTGGGTACGCACTAGGGCATAGGTTCGAAATCCCCACACGAGTCTAATTAGTGTTAGCCAATTTGAGTTTTACTGATCTCTTAGAGGGATTAGGTAAAGCTATGACTCAACTGGGCTCGATGCGGTTTCTATGGTTTCTCATTGTTTACACCCCTCCCGTCGTTGGTTCCCAGCGAGTACGAACTATAATGGTCACACCCAAATAGAATAGCCAAAGCTGGTCACCCATCCTATCCTTTTAATTAGAAAGAAAGATAGTAATTCAATATGCTAGACATATTTTACCCAAAATTGGCTTTGTTTGATATAATTTTTTTCTCCTCTATTTTATTTTCTTTGTTCCAAATAAAAAATGTTAACAAACACTCAAGTTTCTACTTTTATCTTTATATCTTTATGTCATATCATAACATTTCGATGTTAATCTATTACCACTAATAAATGGATTTTTATGTATGTTATTTGTAAGAAATAAGAAAATAAACAAATTCCTATGCATTCATTGACAAACAAATTAACATTTATTTATTTTTTACAGAGGTTATATGCGTTGGGAGCAAGGAGAGTTGGAGTGACAACACTGCCCCCAATGGGATGCCTGCCAGCAGCCATGACAATATTTGGTTTGGGTAGCAACGAGTGTCTAGAATGGTTAAACAATGATGCAATTTCCTTTAATGACAGGCTTAATGCCACATCTCGGAGGTTGCAAAATCAACTTTTTGGTCTCAAGTTGATTATCTTTGATATCTACCGACCTCTATACAATATTTCCACAAGTCCTACAGCATATGGTAAGTGGATTTGTTTTCTGGGTTGATGTAAGCATGCGATTGAATCGCAGGGAGTTAAATTTATTTTGGCAAATTGTAAAAAAGTTGTAGTTATAAGCCAAGTGAGAATGACCAAAAAAAAATTCCATACACTCTCTCTCTCTCTCTCTCTCTCTCTCTCTCATTTTTAGAGAGAGAACCTTCCAATCTTTTAGGGTTTGAGATTTTCTGCCTCCATGGTGAGACTCTTCCACCGCCTTGTGAGGCTGTTCTGGGGAAGGAGGGATCGCTTTCCTCCTCCCTCACGTTGTTCCTCCTCCTTTTTGCCTTTTTCTTCACTTTTTGTTCTTGCTTTTTTGCATTTCCCAATATCGCCCACCTCGATATGTTTTGACTACCACGTGCGTGCGTGTGGATCTTACTCGCTAAAGTGTGTTTCCTACGTGCCGGCCAGTGATGTCCGCCTTCCATGCCCCGGCCATTGCTGCTACTTGCTAGTTGTTTTGTTGTTGTTCTTTTTTTGTTGGATCCAAATTAGTTTTTATTGGTGCCTCTTTCACTTCAGCTTCATTATATTTGTTGTTACTATTTCCTAGCAGGAATTTGGGTAGAGTTGAAGGGTATTGCGACAGTCATGCCCCTGTTCGGGTTCCTTGGGGTTCGAATGGGGTTAAAGGGTATCGCAACAGTCATACCCCAACTTAAGTACTTTGTTTTTGTGCTAGTACTGCTTTATGCAGCCACTTCTGATAGGACCGTATCATTTTTGGATTCATTTTCTATTGTTTAATTGTTTTTTCTGCATTGTAATTTTCACTTGGGGTTTATTGTTGGGGAATCCACCCTTTTTGTTAAGTCTCACACTCTCTCTTCCTTTCAGATCGATCAAGAGTAGAAAAGACACTCCCTTGTAACATTTTCCTCAGTCAATTAGGGGAAGAGAAAAAAATGACAAAAAAAGAAGAAGAGTTAATTAAACAATTTGAACTAGACACCTAAAAGAAGTGCCTAGTCATTTTAGCATGGCGAAGCTGTGTTAGCCTTTACTACAACTCCGTTTGGTATGATTGAAAAGCGTGGTAAACTGAAAACATTTTTTAGTGACATAATAACCATTTTTAATCCCTTAAAATGGATTCTATTTTTTTAAACCCATAAACAATTTTTTGAGTTTCAACCTCTTTTTGCACGCATTCTATCTCGCAGTTCACTCTCCTCCACCGTCGGAAGTCTCATGGAGCCCCCACTAGAGTTTGCCACTGGCCATTTCCCGCTGCCATCACCAATTTTTCCTGCAAGCCAAACGCCAAAAATTGTTTTCATCTAATTTTTTTTCTTTCTAAAAAATCATTTTGACAAGCAGAAAATATTTTATGTCGAAACAAGGAGAGCCTAAAAGACTAAACCTTATTTTTTGGGATGAATTAAGAGACAAAGCTGATTGCATATTGATTGATTAATTTTCATAAATCTGGATGATTACAGGGTTTGCTGAGTCAAGGAAGGCTTGCTGTGGGACAGGTTTGCTAGAAACGTCAATTCTATGCAATCCGTTTTCTGTGGGGACGTGTGCTAATGCATCCGATTACGTCTTTTGGGACGGTTTCCATCCATCGGACGCTGCAAACAGATTTATTGCCGAATCTTTGCTCGAAAGCGGCATGCGGCTCATGAGCTAATCATACACCTGCGCGCATCTACCGTAACATTACTCTTCTTAATTTGCTCTTCAACCCAGATGTTGTTGACGGTTAATTTGGTTAATTTATTTATATTTCTTGTGGTTTTGTTTGTAATAATGGAATATGGAGGGAAGAAGATGGAGATTTCAATGATTAGATATAATTCTATTCAAGTAATGATAAATTTATTCCTGTATTTCTTTTGTCATTATCTTCTGACAATAAAAGAAAATAAATACTTGCTTACAGTTTGTGTTATCTGCTTGGCTTATGCAGTCCGGACCAATTTTGTACCCATTGAGCAGAAAATATAAAAACAAAAAATAAAAAATGAGAAAGAAAATTAAAAAAAACTGGGTGCATTTGGGTTTACGACGCAAGCTCAAAATTTTAAAATTTCTTCCAGATTATATTTTTTTAGAAAATAGTCTCTCAAAAATTAATTGTTTTACTGCTGCAAAGTCTTTCTTTTAGCTCAAAATTTTTTACTTTTTACTGACTTTGGCATCAAAAGTATTATATCGACAAACTCAACAAGCCTTTTTTTTTTTCATGCTCATTCATTTTTCCTTTTAAAAGTAAAACCACCATTGAATTTATTTATGCTTACTGATCATTGCACTTACTGGGGGCAAGAATTTAATCCCAAGCAATTTGACTATTACAATTTTTTTTTTTTTTATTAAAATCTATTACTTTTATTTAGTTTGAAATTTTTTCTACTTTGTTTCTTATGACGAAGAAGAACATACATTTTAAAATTAAGAGAAAAAGTTGTTTTCTAAAAAATAAAATTCCTTGATCCTTTAAACAAAAATCAGTAAATAATTTGAACATATTGATTTTTAGTGTCTTAAAAGTAAGCTGTGTACAGCATTTTACAATTAAAAGGAGATTAGTGTCCAATTCAAAGTAACCAAAAAAGTATAATTTTATAAAAATTCAATAAAATTCTTTTATTGCAAAAAAAAAAAAAAAAATACACAACATGATTGGCTCTCTTGTTTTGGGTCAGACTTGACATTATCTCCCAATCATTTGTAGTCTGGTTTTGATAGTTTGCATGTTTCTTTGCAAATTTCGAGCGACGTCGTTTAGTCTCCATCATTTCCCTCCCAAAATCAAAACGCGCTGTTACATATACTGGCAATCTGGCTCTTTGGGTGAGGCGAGAGGTGAGAGAGAGAGAGAGAGAGAGAGAGAGATGGACGACAGCCTAGCAGCGCTAAAGCTGCTGTGCCCTCAGCTGAAGGATGCGACAAAAAGGGCGCCGCAGAACGCTATGACTTGTTGATATTTGTGACTTGAATAAGACAAGTCAATACACGTGGGGCCCATTGCAAGTTGCTGTTCAGCCTAGGAATACTTCTCCTTGTTGGATTCCTTATGTGGTGTCGTGCCTTTACACACCGACTTTGAGTCCTTGCCTTGGGAGGTTTTGGAGTACTTCTCTAACTTGTACTAGGAGTACTATTCTGACTTGGAGTTGGAGTCTTTGCCCAATATATAATGGCATGGTGCTGTGCGGCAAAGTGTAGAGCAAAAAGAAAGATAATATTTGCTTGTGTTCTAGTGTGCCAAAAACGTGAAGCGACAAAGGGAGGAGAAAAAAAGAGAGAATTTGAGAGAAGGAGGTACAAGGGCAGCAATGGTGTTTTCTTCTTGGTGGTTTTTGGAGGAGCCAAAAACAAGTGATTAGAAGAAAAAAGGTGCTGCAGAGTGAGAGAAGAAAATAGAGATCAGCCGCCATCCGTTCCAGCAAAAGAAGAGTTTGTACATCTGTCTTTTGTATTCTATTTTGGGAATAATCTTTCTTGTGTAATAGTGAGATTTGGGTGTATTGGGGCTTTGGGATCTGAGTGATTTTCTCTCTACTATTTTTGTACTCCATCTTTTGATAGTGAATTTTCTCCGGGTCGTCTCCGCCAGTGGATGTAGGCTTGTTAAGCCGAACCACTTAAATCTTTGTGTCGTGTGTGATTTGATTGCCTAATCTTTGTTATTCCGCATTCTTCTTATTTTTCGCATCTCACGGGTCTTGGGAAATAGGATTAATTTCCTAACATGACTCTCGGTGGCGTCCTCTTCCAACGCGCCTGGTTACAGGTTCTCGCTCTCTCTCTCTCTCTCTCTCTCTTGTTTTCCCAAAACACCTTTCCCATTTTACTATGCAATTCTCTATTCCGAATCAATTTCAGTATCTCAGGGCGTTTTGGTCTCAGCCCCCGAGGAAAACAACAACGTAGAAGAGCCGTTGCTTCTTGAGAATAGCACCGGTGTCGTCAAGCTCTCCCTCAACTCTGCCGACTTCCGTCTGCGCCCTTGGAAGACCGGTACCAAAATTTTCACTCTCCGGTGGCGTATTATAGCATTTCCGAGAAATAGCTGCTGAATTTGATTGTTTTTCTCACCCTCTCTATGTTTCTTTGTACTACAGGGATGTGTGTGATGGTTATTGGAGGATATAGTGCAGGTGCAGTTGAGCCCCCAGTGATCAAGGTACAAAGTTGTTTGCTCATTATTGGATGAAAACAATTGTAGAATAGTGAAAGAGCAAAATATTGAACAGAATTTTCACCGTTGCAAATATTTGGGCATTGTGTATTTGATATTAGGTTCACAAGATTGTTGATCTTTCAACGATCCCGGATCGAGAGGCGATGTGGAATCTTGAAGTTATGGAGGCATACAAACTGTTCTACGGCCCCCTAGTTGAAGAACTTGTGTGATTCTGTCAGACCATCTCTTAGAGAGAGCAACACTTTCAGTCAAGATTGATGCTTTTCGGCCAATCACTAAGAAGTCATCATAAATGAAGATTGTGAAACATTTGGGATATTTCGCTTCATTTATAATTTGACATGTAGAATTCTCTCAAACCTCAAAGTCCAAAGTTGTGTCGGTTTTCAAGTGTCCTAATACAAATTTGTAGTCTCTATTACAATGAAACGACAAACATGAGAGACTTAATTCTCACTCATTTCCTTTTTCCAATGTTCTGATTGTCTGTGGTCTGCCAACAAGAAAGTGCCAAAAGTGCAGAGTCGATTCAAGGTACACAAAAGCTCAGAATGATATTTGCTTTTCAAGCATATTCCATCCCGAGAAACTAGTGTATTGCATTAAACAGGCAAATGTTTTGGATAATATGAATCTGGTTGCTTAAAAGATCCGCTTGACTTCTACCTGCAAAACTAACAACGTAAAAGTGACGCCGGGGGCATCGACCGATCATCATTTTCATGTACGAGGCACAAATTCGATCTCTTGCAATATTGTATTGACAGCTAAATTTCAATGTTCCTAGCAGAATTTATGAAAAAATGTATTCCTCCTTGCAATATTTTTTACAAGAGTTTTCTCTGCTGTGATTGAACAGGGCCATACATCTCGAAAGTAGGACGCATATGGCGATACGAAAAATTTCATTCCTTGAAGGACTATGCAGCATTACATCTGTGATCAAGGTTTAGCACTAATGAATGATGTATTTATAAAACATGTATAAAAATAAGTTTAATTGATATGCCATATTGACACATGAAATGGGCAGAGGCAAGTAGCAATGTGTTGGTATCCAGTCATGCCAATAGACGTATCAGAAAACACAGAGCAGCAAGAACATGATCAGGACTGTAAACTTGCAGAGCTGTTTTCAGATTAGTTTCTTGGATTTTACAGCAAGTTGGCCTCGGTAGGTCCCAACCAAATTCCGAGGAGTCCCGAAGATGTCCTAGCGGGGTCCTTGTGACATTCCGGTCAAGTTTGTCGAATTAAGAATAAAATGCTCAAACTCGAAAAATAATTTATGATTTTTTTTTTAAAAAAAGAAAATCATTTTACGGAAATTAAAGAGTCTTTTAATATTTTTTGTTGACTATTATTTTTTGTCGCACCTAACACCTAAAAATACATAAAATATTTATCAAAAATCTTTTTTCAACCAAACATACTAAGAGCCTTAAGAAGTTCGTTCCTCTCATTTATAAAGCTTTCTCAACTTATGGGAATTAATTAGACCAGAGTATTGTGGATACTGATGCATGTTCGTCAATCATCTGTCCACAATACAAAAAAGAAAGAAGCGGGCCGAAGTTAAATCGAATTTTCTAAACAATTGACCATTTTTTTTTTTTCATTTCTTTCCTGAGCTCTCTCAAACAAAGGATTGCAATCATTTTGTAATGTGGACACATGAACGATTTGAAAGAAAACATAATCAAATGAATATATAAAACAATAGTAGAATAAAATAAAATAAACATATAGATTTTATAAAATTCCGTCTATAACATAATAAAATTTTAAAAGCTACTTTATACTCTTATTTAATTGATAATTTTACAATACAAAAGACTCTTATTTATAAGAGAATTGAGATAAATAATTATCAAACCTAATTTCAATTAATCCTATAAAATAGAAGTTGTCCAACAGCATTTTCTAAAAATTTTGTCATGTTTCTTGCAACATGAAATGACTTCTCAACCGACCATCTTTGTTTGCTTGGTGGTTAAAGTGTGTGTGATTAAAGTGTGTCATGTTTCTTGGAACATGCTCTCAACCAACCATCTTTATTTGGTTGGTGGTTAAAGTGTGTGTGATTAAAGTGCGTCATGTTTCTTGGAACATGCAGAGAGAGACTTCTCAACCGACCATCTTTGTTTTCTTGGAACATGCAGTGTCTTCTCAACCATCTTTGTTTGCATGGTGAGTAATGTGTGTTAAAATCAGAGGTTTAAAGGTTGGTCTCCAACCAGTTATTGCAGCCCTCCTTAAATTCCCACCTCCGTAACACACTACAACCCTCCTTAAATACCCAACTCCCTAACACACTACAACCAACTAAGATTATATATATATATATATATATTATAATTATAATGGGAATTCCAAGATCTTTCGTGGCTTCCGTTCTTCTTCTGTTTCTTCGGCTATTTGTGGCCAATGGGCAATATGGTGATGGGCAGTATGGGCCTGCAATGTACTTCTTCGGGGACTCCGGCTTTGATGTCGGGAACAATAACCACCTCTTTACTCTTGTCAAATCAAATTTCCCGCCGTATGGTCGAGACTTTCCGACCAAACAACCAACCGGGAGGTTCTGCAATGGAAAGCTTGCCTGTGACTTCGCTGGTTCATCTTTCTCAAATTCCTCAATTCAAAGTTTCTCGCTCTATTTTTTTATTTTATTTTTATTTTTAATTTATTTGTTTATTATGATTTGCTTTATATCCGGGTATCCGGGGACTTGCCCTGACAAGTTTCTCGAGATACCAAGTGCAAAAAGCCCCTCCATCTAGATCGGGTAAACCTCAGGCTCTCACTCATAGGTGTTGCCCTAAGAAATTATTGATCAAAGGGGATGAAGCTAATTAGACCTAATGCTTGATGAAGTACCATGACCAAGTAGCTTACCACTCAAACCAACCAAAGACCAAACCACATTAAGAATAAGGGAGGCCGTACGTGGCACTCACTGATTTTCGAATATTCTTTTAATTTTTTTATTAAGTTAAATATGTGTAATTTTTGTTTAAAAATTAAGCCTAATCCTTCATTGCCCCCCAAAAATAAGAAATTCTAGTTGGGTCCCAAGATGAACCAACCCTTTGGGGTTAAAGTTTCTCTACTAATAGAAGTTTCTCTATTAATAATAATGCTTTCTACTGCTTCTTTAATGGAGTTCTCATTTGTGTGTTTTTTTTTTTTTTTTAATTACAGCTGAACGCCTAGAAATCCCTTATCCACAAGCTTATCTTAGCAGAGAAGCCAACGGAAATAACCTCTTGACCGGTGCAAACTTTGCTTCAGCTGCTTCTGGTTATTTTGATGCTACAGCCGAACTATATGTAAATACATTAACAAGAAAAAGAAATCTCTCTCATTCATATACATTAAATTATCATTTATTTCAAAAGTTTAAGTTGATAAAAATAGGTGAAATGCCCAACACATAAAATATTTAATTGAAACACAAACATGAATTCGAAGTCAGAGCCTAAACTCTTACTCTGATACAATGTTAAATAATTACTTATTCCAAAAGCTTAAGGAGGTAAAAATAAATAAATTTAATCATTTAATTTACATTCTAACAATATATATATGTTGTGAATTTTGGTGGTGTAGAATACGATCTCATTAAGTCAGCAGCTGGAGAACTACAGGGAGTACCAAAATAGGCTGGTGGAAATTGCAGGGAGATCAAATGCTTCAACAATAACATCTGATGCAGTCTACTATCTTAGTGCTGGGAGTAGTGACTTTCTTCAGAACTATTACATTGATCCTCTTCTTCAACTCGCCTTTACTTTTGATCGCTTCTCAGACATTCTCATGCAATCCTATACAAACTTCATCCAGGTCCTTCCTCATAGCAGTTCTCAAACATAGATTATAATTGCAATTTTTTAATTCATAAGATAGTAATTATAATTCAATGGGAATCCCCAATTGGTTGGGTACGCACTAGGGCATAGGTTCGAAATCCCCACACGAGTCTAATTAGTGTTAGCCAATTTGAGTTTTACTGATCTCTTAGAGGGATTAGGTAAAGCTATGACTCAACTGGGCTCGATGCGGTTTCTATGGTTTCTCATTGTTTACACCCCTCCCGTCGTTGGTTCCCAGCGAGTACGAACTATAATGGTCACACCCAAATAGAATAGCCAAAGCTGGTCACCCATCCTATCCTTTTAATTAGAAAGAAAGATAGTAATTCAATATGCTAGACATATTTTACCCAAAATTGGCTTTGTTTGATAGAATTTTTTTCTCCTCTATTTTATTTTCTTTGTTCCAAATAAAAAATGTTAACAAACACTCAAGTTTCTACTTTTATCTTTATATCTTTATGTCATATCATAACATTTCGATGTTAATCTATTACCACTAATAAATGGATTTTTATGTATGTTATTTGTAAGAAATAAGAAAATAAACAAATTCCTATGCATTCATTGACAAACAAATTAACATTTATTTATTTTTTACAGAGGTTATATGCGTTGGGAGCAAGGAGAGTTGGAGTGACAACACTGCCCCCAATGGGATGCCTGCCAGCAGCCATGACAATATTTGGTTTGGGTAGCAACGAGTGTCTAGAATGGTTAAACAATGATGCAATTTCCTTTAATGACAGGCTTAATGCCACATCTCGGAGGTTGCAAAATCAACTTTTTGGTCTCAAGTTGATTATCTTTGATATCTACCGACCTCTATACAATATTTCCACAAGTCCTACAGCATATGGTAAGTGGATTTGTTTTCTGGGTTGATGTAAGCATGCGATTGAATCGCAGGGAGTTAAATTTATTTTGGCAAATTGTAAAAAAGTTGTAGTTATAAGCCAAGTGAGAATGACCAAAAAAAAATTCCATACACTCTCTCTCTCTCTCTCTCTCTCTCTCTCTCATTTTTAGAGAGAGAACCTTCCAATCTTTTAGGGTTTGAGATTTTCTGCCTCCATGGTGAGACTCTTCCACCGCCTTGTGAGGCTGTTCTGGGGAAGGAGGGATCGCTTTCCTCCTCCCTCACGTTGTTCCTCCTCCTTTTTGCCTTTTTCTTCACTTTTTGTTCTTGCTTTTTTGCATTTCCCAATATCGCCCACCTCGATATGTTTTGACTACCACGTGCGTGCGTGTGGATCTTACTCGCTAAAGTGTGTTTCCTACGTGCCGGCCAGTGATGTCCGCCTTCCATGCCCCGGCCATTGCTGCTACTTGCTAGTTGTTTTGTTGTTGTTCTTTTTTTGTTGGATCCAAATTAGTTTTTATTGGTGCCTCTTTCACTTCAGCTTCATTATATTTGTTGTTACTATTTCCTAGCAGGAATTTGGGTAGAGTTGAAGGGTATTGCGACAGTCATGCCCCTGTTCGGGTTCCTTGGGGTTCGAATGGGGTTAAAGGGTATCGCAACAGTCATACCCCAACTTAAGTACTTTGTTTTTGTGCTAGTACTGCTTTATGCAGCCACTTCTGATAGGACCGTATCATTTTTGGATTCATTTTCTATTGTTTAATTGTTTTTTCTGCATTGTAATTTTCACTCGGGGTTTATTGTTGGAGAATCCACCCTTTTTGTTAAGTCTCACACTCTCTCTTCCTTTCAGATCGATCAAGAGTAGAAAAGACACTCCCTTGTAACATTTTCCTCAGTCAATTAGGGGAAGAGAAAAAAATGACAAAAAAAGAAGAAGAGTTAATTAAACAATTTGAACTAGACACCTAAAAGAAGTGCCTAGTCATTTTAGCATGGCGAAGCTGTGTTAGCCTTTACTACAACTCCGTTTGGTATGACTGAAAAGCGTGGTAAACTGAAAACATTTTTTAGTGACATAATAACCATTTTTTAATCCCTTAAAATGGATTCTATTTTTTTAAACCCATAAACAATTTTTTGAGTTTCAACCTCTTTTTGCACGCATTCTATCTCGCAGTTCACTCTCCTCCACCGTCGGAAGTCTCAAGGAGCCCCCACTAGAGTTTGCCACTGGCCATTTCCCGCTGCCATCACCAATTTTTCCTGCAAGCCAAACGCCAAAAATTGTTTTCATCTAATTTTTTTTCTTTCTAAAAAATCATTTTGACAAGCAGAAAATATTTTATGTCGAAACAAGGAGAGCCTAAAAGACTAAACCTTATTTTTTGGGATGAATTAAGAGACAAAGCTGATTGCATATTGATTGATTAATTTTCATAAATCTGGATGATTACAGGGTTTGCTGAGTCAAGGAAGGCTTGCTGTGGGACAGGTTTGCTAGAAACGTCAATTCTATGCAATCCGTTTTCTGTGGGGACGTGTGCTAATGCATCCGATTACGTCTTTTGGGACGGTTTCCATCCATCGGACGCTGCAAACAGATTTATTGCCGAATCTTTGCTCGAAAGCGGCATGCGGCTCATGAGCTAATCATACACATGCGCGCATCTACCGTAACATTACTCTTCTTAATTTGCTCTTCAACCCAGATGTTGTTGACGGTTAATTTGGTTAATTTATTTATATTTCTTGTGGTTTTGTTTGTAATAATGGAATATGGAGGGAAGAAGATGGAGATTTCAATGATTAGATATAATTCTATTCAAGTAATGATAAATTTATTCCTGTATTTCTTTTGTCATTATCTTCTGACAATAAAAGAAAATAAATACTTGCTTACAGTTTGTGTTATCTGCTTGGCTTATGCAGTCCGGACCAATTTTGTACCCATTGAGCAGAAAATATAAAAACAAAAAATAAAAAATGAGAAAGAAAATTAAAAAAAACTGGGTGCATTTGGGTTTACGACGCAAGCTCAAAATTTTAAAATTTCTTCCAGATTATATTTTTTTAGAAAATAGTCTCTCAAAAATTAATTGTTTTACTCCTGCAAAGTCTTTCTTTTAGCTCAAAATTTTTTACTTTTTACTGACTTTGGCATCAAAAGTATTATATCGACAAACTCAACAAGCCTTTTTTTTTTTCATGCTCATTCATTTTTCCTTTTAAAAGTAAAACCACCATTGAATTTATTTATGCTTACTGATCATTGCACTTACTGGGGGCAAGAATTTAATCCCAAGCAATTTGACTATTACAATTTTTTTTTTTTTTATTAAAATCTATTACTTTTATTTAGTTTGAAATTTTTTCTACTTTGTTTCTTATGACGAAGAAGAACATACATTTTAAAATTAAGAGAAAAAGTTGTTTTCTAAAAAATAAAATTCCTTGATCCTTTAAACAAAAATCAGTAAATAATTTGAACATATTGATTTTTAGTGTCTTAAAAGTAAGCTGTGTACAGCATTTTACAATTAAAAGGAGATTAGTGTCCAATTCAAAGTAACCAAAAAAGTATAATTTTATAAAAATTCAATAAAATTCTTTTATTGCAAAAAAAAAAAAAAAAATACACAACATGATTGGCTCTCTTGTTTTGGGTCAGACTTGACATTATCTCCCAATCATTTGTAGTCTGGTTTTGATAGTTTGCATGTTTCTTTGCAAATTTTGAGCGACGTCGTTTAGTCTCCATCATTTCCCTCCCAAAATCAAAACGCGCTGTTACATATACTGGCAATCTGGCTCTTTGGGTGAGGCGAGAGGTGAGAGAGAGAGAGAGAGAGAGAGAGAGATGGACGACAGCCTAGCAGCGCTAAAGCTGCTGTGCCCTCAGCTGAAGGATGCGACAAAAAGCGCGCCGCAGAACGCTATGACTTGTTGATATTTGTGACTTGAATAAGACAAGTCAATACACGTGGGGCCCATTGCAAGTTGCTGTTCAGCCTAGGAATACTTCTCCTTGTTGGATTCCTTATGTGGTGTCGTGCCTTTACACACCGACTTTGAGTCCTTGCCTTGGGAGGTTTTGGAGTACTTCTCTAACTTGTATTAGGAGTACTATTCTGACTTGGAGTTGGAGTCTTTGCCCAATATATAATGGCATGGTGCTGTGCGGCAAAGTGTAGAGCAAAAAGAAAGATAATATTTGCTTGTGTTCTAGTGTGCCAAAAACGTGAAGCGCCAAAGGGAGGAGAAAAAAAGAGAGAATTTGAGAGAAGGAGGTACAAGGGCAGCAATGGTGTTTTCTTCTTGGTGGTTTTTGGAGGAGCCAAAAACAAGTGATTAGAAGAAAAAAGGTGCTGCAGAGTGAGAGAAGAAAATAGAGATCAGCCGCCATCCGTTCCAGCAAAAGAAGAGTTTGTACATCTGTCTTTTGTATTCTATTTTGGGAATAATCTTTCTTGTGTAATAGTGAGATTTGGGTGTATTGGGGCTTTGGGATCTGAGTGATTTTCTCTCTACCATTTTTGTACTCCATCTTTTGATAGTGAATTTTCTCCGGGTCGTCTCCGCCAGTGGATGTAGGCTTGTTAAGCCGAACCACTTAAATCTTTGTGTCGTGTGTGATTTGATTGCCTAATCTTTGTTATTCCGCATTCTTCTTATTTTTCGCATCTCACGGGTCTTGGGAAATAGGATTAATTTCCTAACATGACTCTCGGTGGCGTCCTCTTCCAACGCGCCTGGTTACAGGTTCTCGCTCTCTCTCTCTCTCTCTCTCTCTCTCTCTTGTTTTCCCAAAACACCTTTCCCATTTTACTATGCAATTCTCTATTCCGAATCAATTTCAGTATCTCAGGGCGTTTTGGTCTCAGCCCCCGAGGAAAACAACAACGTAGAAGAGCCGTTGCTTCTTGAGAATAGCACCGGTGTCGTCAAGCTCTCCCTCAACTCCGCCGACTTCCGTCTGCGCCCTTGGAAGACCGGTACCAAAATTTTCACTCTCCGGTGGCGTATTATAGCATTTCCGAGAAATAGCTGCTGAATTTGATTGTTTTTCTCACCCTCTCTATGTTTCTTTGTACTACAGGGATGTGTGTGATGGTTATTGGAGGATATAGTGCAGGTGCAGTTGAGCCCCCAGTGATCAAGGTACAAAGTTGTTTGCTCATTATTGGATGAAAACAATTGTAGAATAGTGAAAGAGCAAAATATTGAACAGAATTTTCACCGTTGCAAATATTTGGGCATTGTGTATTTGATATTAGGTTCACAAGATTGTTGATCTTTCAACGATCCCGGATCGAGAGGCGATGTGGAATCTTGAAGTTATGGAGGCATACAAACTGTTCTACGGCCCCCTAGTTGAAGAACTTGTGTGATTCTGTCAGACCATCTCTTAGAGAGAGCAACACTTTCAGTCAAGATTGATGCTTTTCGGCCAATCACTAAGAAGTCATCATAAATGAAGATTGTGAAACATTTGGGATATTTCGCTTCATTTATAATTTGACATGTAGAATTCTCTCAAACCTCAAAGTCCAAAGTTGTGTCGGTTTTCAAGTGTCCTAATACAAATTTGTAGTCTCTATTACAATGAAACGACAAACATGAGAGACTTAATTCTCACTCATTTCCTTTTTCCAATGTTCTGATTGTCTGTGGTCTGCCAACAAGAAAGTGCCAAAAGTGCAGAGTCGATTCAAGGTACACAAAAGCTCAGAATGATATTTGCTTTTCAAGCATATTCCATCCCGAGAAACTAGTGTATTGCATTAAACAGGCAAATGTTTTGGATAATATGAATCTGGTTGCTTAAAAGATCCGCTTGACTTCTACCTGCAAAACTAACAACGTAAAAGTGACGCCGGGGGCATCGACCGATCATCATTTTCATGTACGAGGCACAAATTCGATCTCTTGCAATATTGTATTGACAGCTAAATTTCAATGTTCCTAGCAGAATTTATGAAAAAATGTATTCCTCCTTGCAATATTTTTTACAAGAGTTTTCTCTGCTGTGATTGAACAGGGCCATACATCTCGAAAGTAGGACGCATATGGCGATACGAAAAATTTCATTCCTTGAAGGACTATGCAGCATTACATCTGTGATCAAGGTTTAGCACTAATGAATGATGTATTTATAAAACATGTATAAAAATAAGTTTAATTGATATGCCATATTGACACATGAAATGGGCAGAGGCAAGTAGCAATGTGTTGGTATCCAGTCATGCCAATAGACGTATCAGAAAACACAGAGCAGCAAGAACATGATCAGGACTGTAAACTTGCAGAGCTGTTTTCAGATTAGTTTCTTGGATTTTACAGCAAGTTGGCCTCGGTAGGTCCCAACCAAATTCCGAGGAGTCCCGAAGATGTCCTAGCGGGGTCCTTGTGACATTCCGGTCAAGTTTGTCGAATTAAGAATAAAATGCTCAAACTCGAAAAATAATTTATGATTTTTTTTTTAAAAAAAGAAAATCATTTTACGGAAATTAAAGAGTCTTTTAATATTTTTTGTTGACTATTATTTTTTGTCGCACCTAACACCTAAAAATACATAAAATATTTATCAAAAATCTTTTTTCAACCAAACATACTAAGAGCCTTAAGAAGTTCGTTCCTCTCATTTATAAAGCTTTCTCAACTTATGGGAATTAATTAGACCAGAGTATTGTGGATACTGATGCATGTTCGTCAATCATCTGTCCACAATACAAAAAAGAAAGAAGCGGGCCGAAGTTAAATCGAATTTTCTAAACAATTGACCATTTTTTTTTTTTCATTTCTTTCCTGAGCTCTCTCAAACAAAGGATTGCAATCATTTTGTAATGTGGACACATGAACGATTTGAAAGAAAACATAATCAAATGAATATATAAAACAATAGTAGAATAAAATAAAATAAACATATAGATTTTATAAAATTCCGTCTATAACATAATAAAATTTTAAAAGCTACTTTATACTCTTATTTAATTGATAATTTTACAATACAAAAGACTCTTATTTATAAGAGAATTGAGATAAATAATTATCAAACCTAATTTCAATTAATCCTATAAAATAGAAGTTGTCCAACAGCATTTTCTAAAAATTTTGTCATGTTTCTTGCAACATGAAATGACTTCTCAACCGACCATCTTTGTTTGCTTGGTGGTTAAAGTGTGTGTGATTAAAGTGTGTCATGTTTCTTGGAACATGCTCTCAACCAAGCATCTTTATTTGCTTGGTGGTTAAAGTGTGTGTGATTAAAGTGTGTCATGTTTCTTGGAACATGCTCTCAACCAACCATCTTTATTTGCTTGGTGGTTAAAGTGTGTGTGATTAAAGTGCGTCATGTTTCTTGGAACAAGCAGAGAGAGACTTCTCAACCGACCATCTTTGTTTTCTTGGAACATGCAGTGTCTTCTCAACCATCTTTGTTTGCATGGTGAGTAATGTGTGTTAAAATCAGAGGTTTAAAGGTTGGTCTCCAACCAGTTATTGCAGCCCTCCTTAAATTCCCACCTCCGTAACACACTACAACCCTCCTTAAATACCCAACTCCCTAACACACTACAACCAACTAAGATTATATATATATATATATATATATATTATAATTATAATGGGAATTCCAAGATCTTTCGTGGCTTCCGTTCTTCTTCTGTTTCTTCGGCTATTTGTGGCCAATGGGCAATATGGTGATGGGCAGTATGGGCCTGCAATGTACTTCTTCGGGGACTCCGGCTTTGATGTCGGGAACAATAACCACCTCTTTACTCTTGTCAAATCAAATTTCCCGCCGTATGGTCGAGACTTTCCGACCAAACAACCAACCGGGAGGTTCTGCAATGGAAAGCTTGCCTGTGACTTCGCTGGTTCATCTTTCTCAAATTCCTCAATTCAAAGTTTCTCGCTCTATTTTTTTATTTTATTTTTATTTTTAATTTATTTGTTTATTATGATTTGCTTTATATCCGGGTATCCGGGGACTTGCCCTGACAAGTTTCTCGAGATACCAAGTGCAAAAAGCCCCTCCATCTAGATCGGGTAAACCTCAGGCTCTCACTCATAGGTGTTGCCCTAAGAAATTATTGATCAAAGGGGATGAAGCTAATTAGACCTAATGCTTGATGAAGTACCATGACCAAGTAGCTTACCACTCAAACCAACCAAAGACCAAACCACATTAAGAATAAGGGAGGCCGTACGTGGCACTCACTGATTTTCGAATATTCTTTTAATTTTTTTATTAAGTTAAATATGTGTAATTTTTGTTTAAAAATTAAGCCTAATCCTTCATTGCCCCCCAAAAATAAGAAATTCTAGTTGGGTCCCAAGATGAACCAACCCTTTGGGGTTAAAGTTTCTCTACTAATAGAAGTTTCTCTATTAATAATAATGCTTTCTACTGCTTCTTTAATGGAGTTCTCATTTGTGTGTTTTTTTTTTTTTTTTTAATTACAGCTGAACGCCTAGAAATCCCTTATCCACAAGCTTATCTTAGCAGAGAAGCCAACGGAAATAACCTCTTGACCGGTGCAAACTTTGCTTCAGCTGCTTCTGGTTATTTTGATGCTACAGCCGAACTATATGTAAATACATTAACAAGAAAAAGAAATCTCTCTCATTCATATACATTAAATTATCATTTATTTCAAAAGTTTAAGTTGATAAAAATAGGTGAAATGCCCAACACATAAAATATTTAATTGAAACACAAACATGAATTCGAAGTCAGAGCCTAAACTCTTACTCTGATACAATGTTAAATAATTACTTATTCCAAAAGCTTAAGGAGGTAAAAATAAATAAATTTAATCATTTAATTTACATTCTAACAATATATATATGTTGTGAATTTTGGTGGTGTAGAATACGATCTCATTAAGTCAGCAGCTGGAGAACTACAGGGAGTACCAAAATAGGCTGGTGGAAATTGCAGGGAGATCAAATGCTTCAACAATAACATCTGATGCAGTCTACTATCTTAGTGCTGGGAGTAGTGACTTTCTTCAGAACTATTACATTGATCCTCTTCTTCAACTCGCCTTTACTTTTGATCGCTTCTCAGACATTCTCATGCAATCCTATACAAACTTCATCCAGGTCCTTCCTCATAGCAGTTCTCAAACATAGATTATAATTGCAATTTTTTAATTCATAAGATAGTAATTATAATTCAATGGGAATCCCCAATTGGTTGGGTACGCACTAGGGCATAGGTTCGAAATCCCCACACGAGTCTAATTAGTGTTAGCCAATTTGAGTTTTACTGATCTCTTAGAGGGATTAGGTAAAGCTATGACTCAACTGGGCTCGATGCGGTTTCTATGGTTTCTCATTGTTTACACCCCTCCCGTCGTTGGTTCCCAGCGAGTACGAACTATAATGGTCACACCCAAATAGAATAGCCAAAGCTGGTCACCCATCCTATCCTTTTAATTAGAAAGAAAGATAGTAATTCAATATGCTAGACATATTTTACCCAAAATTGGCTTTGTTTGATAGAATTTTTTTCTCCTCTATTTTATTTTCTTTGTTCCAAATAAAAAATGTTAACAAACACTCAAGTTTCTACTTTTATCTTTATATCTTTATGTCATATCATAACATTTCGATGTTAATCTATTACCACTAATAAATGGATTTTTATGTATGTTATTTGTAAGAAATAAGAAAATAAACAAATTCCTATGCATTCATTGACAAACAAATTAACATTTATTTATTTTTTACAGAGGTTATATGCGTTGGGAGCAAGGAGAGTTGGAGTGACAACACTGCCCCCAATGGGATGCCTGCCAGCAGCCATGACAATATTTGGTTTGGGTAGCAACGAGTGTCTAGAATGGTTAAACAATGATGCAATTTCCTTTAATGACAGGCTTAATGCCACATCTCGGAGGTTGCAAAATCAACTTTTTGGTCTCAAGTTGATTATCTTTGATATCTACCGACCTCTATACAATATTTCCACAAGTCCTACAGCATATGGTAAGTGGATTTGTTTTCTGGGTTGATGTAAGCATGCGATTGAATCGCAGGGAGTTAAATTTATTTTGGCAAATTGTAAAAAAGTTGTAGTTATAAGCCAAGTGAGAATGACCAAAAAAAAATTCCATACACTCTCTCTCTCTCTCTCTCTCTCTCTCTCTCTCATTTTTAGAGAGAGAACCTTCCAATCTTTTAGGGTTTGAGATTTTCTGCCTCCATGGTGAGACTCTTCCACCGCCTTGTGAGGCTGTTCTGGGGAAGGAGGGATCGCTTTCCTCCTCCCTCACGTTGTTCCTCCTCCTTTTTGCCTTTTTCTTCACTTTTTGTTCTTGCTTTTTTGCATTTCCCAATATCGCCCACCTCGATATGTTTTGACTACCACGTGCGTGCGTGTGGATCTTACTCGCTAAAGTGTGTTTCCTACGTGCCGGCCAGTGATGTCCGCCTTCCATGCCCCGGCCATTGCTGCTACTTGCTAGTTGTTTTGTTGTTGTTCTTTTTTTGTTGGATCCAAATTAGTTTTTATTGGTGCCTCTTTCACTTCAGCTTCATTATATTTGTTGTTACTATTTCCTAGCAGGAATTTGGGTAGAGTTGAAGGGTATTGCGACAGTCATGCCCCTGTTCGGGTTCCTTGGGGTTCGAATGGGGTTAAAGGGTATCGCAACAGTCATACCCCAACTTAAGTACTTTGTTTTTGTGCTAGTACTGCTTTATGCAGCCACTTCTGATAGGACCGTATCATTTTTGGATTCATTTTCTATTGTTTAATTGTTTTTTCTGCATTGTAATTTTCACTTGGGGTTTATTGTTGGGGAATCCACCCTTTTTGTTAAGTCTCACACTCTCTCTTCCTTTCAGATCGATCAAGAGTAGAAAAGACACTCCCTTGTAACATTTTCCTCAGTCAATTAGGGGAAGAGAAAAAAATGACAAAAAAAGAAGAAGAGTTAATTAAACAATTTGAACTAGACACCTAAAAGAAGTGCCTAGTCATTTTAGCATGGCGAAGCTGTGTTAGCCTTTACTACAACTCCGTTTGGTATGATTGAAAAGCGTGGTAAACTGAAAACATTTTTTAGTGACATAATAACCATTTTTAATCCCTTAAAATGGATTCTATTTTTTTAAACCCATAAACAATTTTTTGAGTTTCAACCTCTTTTTGCACGCATTCTATCTCGCAGTTCACTCTCCTCCACCGTCGGAAGTCTCATGGAGCCCCCACTAGAGTTTGCCACTGGCCATTTCCCGCTGCCATCACCAATTTTTCCTGCAAGCCAAACGCCAAAAATTGTTTTCATCTAATTTTTTTTCTTTCTAAAAAATCATTTTGACAAGCAGAAAATATTTTATGTCGAAACAAGGAGAGCCTAAAAGACTAAACCTTATTTTTTGGGATGAATTAAGAGACAAAGCTGATTGCATATTGATTGATTAATTTTCATAAATCTGGATGATTACAGGGTTTGCTGAGTCAAGGAAGGCTTGCTGTGGGACAGGTTTGCTAGAAACGTCAATTCTATGCAATCCGTTTTCTGTGGGGACGTGTGCTAATGCATCCGATTACGTCTTTTGGGACGGTTTCCATCCATCGGACGCTGCAAACAGATTTATTGCCGAATCTTTGCTCGAAAGCGGCATGCGGCTCATGAGCTAATCATACACCTGCGCGCATCTACCGTAACATTACTCTTCTTAATTTGCTCTTCAACCCAGATGTTGTTGACGGTTAATTTGGTTAATTTATTTATATTTCTTGTGGTTTTGTTTGTAATAATGGAATATGGAGGGAAGAAGATGGAGATTTCAATGATTAGATATAATTCTATTCAAGTAATGATAAATTTATTCCTGTATTTCTTTTGTCATTATCTTCTGACAATAAAAGAAAATAAATACTTGCTTACAGTTTGTGTTATCTGCTTGGCTTATGCAGTCCGGACCAATTTTGTACCCATTGAGCAGAAAATATAAAAACAAAAAATAAAAAATGAGAAAGAAAATTAAAAAAAACTGGGTGCATTTGGGTTTACGACGCAAGCTCAAAATTTTAAAATTTCTTCCAGATTATATTTTTTTAGAAAATAGTCTCTCAAAAATTAATTGTTTTACTGCTGCAAAGTCTTTCTTTTAGCTCAAAATTTTTTACTTTTTACTGACTTTGGCATCAAAAGTATTATATCGACAAACTCAACAAGCCTTTTTTTTTTTCATGCTCATTCATTTTTCCTTTTAAAAGTAAAACCACCATTGAATTTATTTATGCTTACTGATCATTGCACTTACTGGGGGCAAGAATTTAATCCCAAGCAATTTGACTATTACAATTTTTTTTTTTTTTATTAAAATCTATTACTTTTATTTAGTTTGAAATTTTTTCTACTTTGTTTCTTATGACGAAGAAGAACATACATTTTAAAATTAAGAGAAAAAGTTGTTTTCTAAAAAATAAAATTCCTTGATCCTTTAAACAAAAATCAGTAAATAATTTGAACATATTGATTTTTAGTGTCTTAAAAGTAAGCTGTGTACAGCATTTTACAATTAAAAGGAGATTAGTGTCCAATTCAAAGTAACCAAAAAAGTATAATTTTATAAAAATTCAATAAAATTCTTTTATTGCAAAAAAAAAAAAAAAAATACACAACATGATTGGCTCTCTTGTTTTGGGTCAGACTTGACATTATCTCCCAATCATTTGTAGTCTGGTTTTGATAGTTTGCATGTTTCTTTGCAAATTTCGAGCGACGTCGTTTAGTCTCCATCATTTCCCTCCCAAAATCAAAACGCGCTGTTACATATACTGGCAATCTGGCTCTTTGGGTGAGGCGAGAGGTGAGAGAGAGAGAGAGAGAGAGAGAGAGAGATGGACGACAGCCTAGCAGCGCTAAAGCTGCTGTGCCCTCAGCTGAAGGATGCGACAAAAAGGGCGCCGCAGAACGCTATGACTTGTTGATATTTGTGACTTGAATAAGACAAGTCAATACACGTGGGGCCCATTGCAAGTTGCTGTTCAGCCTAGGAATACTTCTCCTTGTTGGATTCCTTATGTGGTGTCGTGCCTTTACACACCGACTTTGAGTCCTTGCCTTGGGAGGTTTTGGAGTACTTCTCTAACTTGTATTAGGAGTACTATTCTGACTTGGAGTTGGAGTCTTTGCCCAATATATAATGGCATGGTGCTGTGCGGCAAAGTGTAGAGCAAAAAGAAAGATAATATTTGCTTGTGTTCTAGTGTGCCAAAAACGTGAAGCGCCAAAGGGAGGAGAAAAAAAGAGAGAATTTGAGAGAAGGAGGTACAAGGGCAGCAATGGTGTTTTCTTCTTGGTGGTTTTTGGAGGAGCCAAAAACAAGTGATTAGAAGAAAAAAGGTGCTGCAGAGTGAGAGAAGAAAATAGAGATCAGCCGCCATCCGTTCCAGCAAAAGAAGAGTTTGTACATCTGTCTTTTGTATTCTATTTTGGGAATAATCTTTCTTGTGTAATAGTGAGATTTGGGTGTATTGGGGCTTTGGGATCTGAGTGATTTTCTCTCTACTATTTTTGTACTCCATCTTTTGATAGTGAATTTTCTCCGGGTCGTCTCCGCCAGTGGATGTAGGCTTGTTAAGCCGAACCACTTAAATCTTTGTGTCGTGTGTGATTTGATTGCCTAATCTTTGTTATTCCGCATTCTTCTTATTTTTCGCATCTCACGGGTCTTGGGAAATAGGATTAATTTCCTAACATGACTCTCGGTGGCGTCCTCTTCCAACGCGCCTGGTTACAGGTTCTCGCTCTCTCTCTCTCTCTCTCTCTCTTGTTTTCCCAAAACACCTTTCCCATTTTACTATGCAATTCTCTATTCCGAATCAATTTCAGTATCTCAGGGCGTTTTGGTCTCAGCCCCCGAGGAAAACAACAACGTAGAAGAGCCGTTGCTTCTTGAGAATAGCACCGGTGTCGTCAAGCTCTCCCTCAACTCCGCCGACTTCCGTCTGCGCCCTTGGAAGACCGGTACCAAAATTTTCACTCTCCGGTGGCGTATTATAGCATTTCCGAGAAATAGCTGCTGAATTTGATTGTTTTTCTCACCCTCTCTATGTTTCTTTGTACTACAGGGATGTGTGTGATGGTTATTGGAGGATATAGTGCAGGTGCAGTTGAGCCCCCAGTGATCAAGGTACAAAGTTGTTTGCTCATTATTGGATGAAAACAATTGTAGAATAGTGAAAGAGCAAAATATTGAACAGAATTTTCACCGTTGCAAATATTTGGGCATTGTGTATTTGATATTAGGTTCACAAGATTGTTGATCTTTCAACGATCCCGGATCGAGAGGCGATGTGGAATCTTGAAGTTATGGAGGCATACAAACTGTTCTACGGCCCCCTAGTTGAAGAACTTGTGTGATTCTGTCAGACCATCTCTTAGAGAGAGCAACACTTTCAGTCAAGATTGATGCTTTTCGGCCAATCACTAAGAAGTCATCATAAATGAAGATTGTGAAACATTTGGGATATTTCGCTTCATTTATAATTTGACATGTAGAATTCTCTCAAACCTCAAAGTCCAAAGTTGTGTCGGTTTTCAAGTGTCCTAATACAAATTTGTAGTCTCTATTACAATGAAACGACAAACATGAGAGACTTAATTCTCACTCATTTCCTTTTTCCAATGTTCTGATTGTCTGTGGTCTGCCAACAAGAAAGTGCCAAAAGTGCAGAGTCGATTCAAGGTACACAAAAGCTCAGAATGATATTTGCTTTTCAAGCATATTCCATCCCGAGAAACTAGTGTATTGCATTAAACAGGCAAATGTTTTGGATAATATGAATCTGGTTGCTTAAAAGATCCGCTTGACTTCTACCTGCAAAACTAACAACGTAAAAGTGACGCCGGGGGCATCGACCGATCATCATTTTCATGTACGAGGCACAAATTCGATCTCTTGCAATATTGTATTGACAGCTAAATTTCAATGTTCCTAGCAGAATTTATGAAAAAATGTATTCCTCCTTGCAATATTTTTTACAAGAGTTTTCTCTGCTGTGATTGAACAGGGCCATACATCTCGAAAGTAGGACGCATATGGCGATACGAAAAATTTCATTCCTTGAAGGACTATGCAGCATTACATCTGTGATCAAGGTTTAGCACTAATGAATGATGTATTTATAAAACATGTATAAAAATAAGTTTAATTGATATGCCATATTGACACATGAAATGGGCAGAGGCAAGTAGCAATGTGTTGGTATCCAGTCATGCCAATAGACGTATCAGAAAACACAGAGCAGCAAGAACATGATCAGGACTGTAAACTTGCAGAGCTGTTTTCAGATTAGTTTCTTGGATTTTACAGCAAGTTGGCCTCGGTAGGTCCCAACCAAATTCCGAGGAGTCCCGAAGATGTCCTAGCGGGGTCCTTGTGACATTCCGGTCAAGTTTGTCGAATTAAGAATAAAATGCTCAAACTCGAAAAATAATTTATGATTTTTTTTTAAAAAAAAGAAAATCATTTTACGGAAATTAAAGAGTCTTTTAATATTTTTTGTTGACTATTATTTTTTGTCGCACCTAACACCTAAAAATACATAAAATATTTATCAAAAATCTTTTTTCAACCAAACATACTAAGAGCCTTAAGAAGTTCGTTCCTCTCATTTATAAAGCTTTCTCAACTTATGGGAATTAATTAGACCAGAGTATTGTGGATACTGATGCATGTTCGTCAATCATCTGTCCACAATACAAAAAAGAAAGAAGCGGGCCGAAGTTAAATCGAATTTTCTAAACAATTGACCATTTTTTTTTTTTCATTTCTTTCCTGAGCTCTCTCAAACAAAGGATTGCAATCATTTTGTAATGTGGACACATGAACGATTTGAAAGAAAACATAATCAAATGAATATATAAAACAATAGTAGAATAAAATAAAATAAACATATAGATTTTATAAAATTCCGTCTATAACATAATAAAATTTTAAAAGCTACTTTATACTCTTATTTAATTGATAATTTTACAATACAAAAGACTCTTATTTATAAGAGAATTGAGATAAATAATTATCAAACCTAATTTCAATTAATCCTATAAAATAGAAGTTGTCCAACAGCATTTTCTAAAAATTTTGTCATGTTTCTTGCAACATGAAATGACTTCTCAACCGACCATCTTTGTTTGCTTGGTGGTTAAAGTGTGTGTGATTAAAGTGTGTCATGTTTCTTGGAACATGCTCTCAACCAACCATCTTTATTTGGTTGGTGGTTAAAGTGTGTGTGATTAAAGTGCGTCATGTTTCTTGGAACATGCAGAGAGAGACTTCTCAACCGACCATCTTTGTTTTCTTGGAACATGCAGTGTCTTCTCAACCATCTTTGTTTGCATGGTGAGTAATGTGTGTTAAAATCAGAGGTTTAAAGGTTGGTCTCCAACCAGTTATTGCAGCCCTCCTTAAATTCCCACCTCCGTAACACACTACAACCCTCCTTAAATACCCAACTCCCTAACACACTACAACCAACTAAGATTATATATATATATATATATATTATAATTATAATGGGAATTCCAAGATCTTTCGTGGCTTCCGTTCTTCTTCTGTTTCTTCGGCTATTTGTGGCCAATGGGCAATATGGTGATGGGCAGTATGGGCCTGCAATGTACTTCTTCGGGGACTCCGGCTTTGATGTCGGGAACAATAACCACCTCTTTACTCTTGTCAAATCAAATTTCCCGCCGTATGGTCGAGACTTTCCGACCAAACAACCAACCGGGAGGTTCTGCAATGGAAAGCTTGCCTGTGACTTCGCTGGTTCATCTTTCTCAAATTCCTCAATTCAAAGTTTCTCGCTCTATTTTTTTATTTTATTTTTATTTTTAATTTATTTGTTTATTATGATTTGCTTTATATCCGGGTATCCGGGGACTTGCCCTGACAAGTTTCTCGAGATACCAAGTGCAAAAAGCCCCTCCATCTAGATCGGGTAAACCTCAGGCTCTCACTCATAGGTGTTGCCCTAAGAAATTATTGATCAAAGGGGATGAAGCTAATTAGACCTAATGCTTGATGAAGTACCATGACCAAGTAGCTTACCACTCAAACCAACCAAAGACCAAACCACATTAAGAATAAGGGAGGCCGTACGTGGCACTCACTGATTTTCGAATATTCTTTTAATTTTTTTATTAAGTTAAATATGTGTAATTTTTGTTTAAAAATTAAGCCTAATCCTTCATTGCCCCCCAAAAATAAGAAATTCTAGTTGGGTCCCAAGATGAACCAACCCTTTGGGGTTAAAGTTTCTCTACTAATAGAAGTTTCTCTATTAATAATAATGCTTTCTACTGCTTCTTTAATGGAGTTCTCATTTGTGTGTTTTTTTTTTTTTTTTAATTACAGCTGAACGCCTAGAAATCCCTTATCCACAAGCTTATCTTAGCAGAGAAGCCAACGGAAATAACCTCTTGACCGGTGCAAACTTTGCTTCAGCTGCTTCTGGTTATTTTGATGCTACAGCCGAACTATATGTAAATACATTAACAAGAAAAAGAAATCTCTCTCATTCATATACATTAAATTATCATTTATTTCAAAAGTTTAAGTTGATAAAAATAGGTGAAATGCCCAACACATAAAATATTTAATTGAAACACAAACATGAATTCGAAGTCAGAGCCTAAACTCTTACTCTGATACAATGTTAAATAATTACTTATTCCAAAAGCTTAAGGAGGTAAAAATAAATAAATTTAATCATTTAATTTACATTCTAACAATATATATATGTTGTGAATTTTGGTGGTGTAGAATACGATCTCATTAAGTCAGCAGCTGGAGAACTACAGGGAGTACCAAAATAGGCTGGTGGAAATTGCAGGGAGATCAAATGCTTCAACAATAACATCTGATGCAGTCTACTATCTTAGTGCTGGGAGTAGTGACTTTCTTCAGAACTATTACATTGATCCTCTTCTTCAACTCGCCTTTACTTTTGATCGCTTCTCAGACATTCTCATGCAATCCTATACAAACTTCATCCAGGTCCTTCCTCATAGCAGTTCTCAAACATAGATTATAATTGCAATTTTTTAATTCATAAGATAGTAATTATAATTCAATGGGAATCCCCAATTGGTTGGGTACGCACTAGGGCATAGGTTCGAAATCCCCACACGAGTCTAATTAGTGTTAGCCAATTTGAGTTTTACTGATCTCTTAGAGGGATTAGGTAAAGCTATGACTCAACTGGGCTCGATGCGGTTTCTATGGTTTCTCATTGTTTACACCCCTCCCGTCGTTGGTTCCCAGCGAGTACGAACTATAATGGTCACACCCAAATAGAATAGCCAAAGCTGGTCACCCATCCTATCCTTTTAATTAGAAAGAAAGATAGTAATTCAATATGCTAGACATATTTTACCCAAAATTGGCTTTGTTTGATAGAATTTTTTTCTCCTCTATTTTATTTTCTTTGTTCCAAATAAAAAATGTTAACAAACACTCAAGTTTCTACTTTTATCTTTATATCTTTATGTCATATCATAACATTTCGATGTTAATCTATTACCACTAATAAATGGATTTTTATGTATGTTATTTGTAAGAAATAAGAAAATAAACAAATTCCTATGCATTCATTGACAAACAAATTAACATTTATTTATTTTTTACAGAGGTTATATGCGTTGGGAGCAAGGAGAGTTGGAGTGACAACACTGCCCCCAATGGGATGCCTGCCAGCAGCCATGACAATATTTGGTTTGGGTAGCAACGAGTGTCTAGAATGGTTAAACAATGATGCAATTTCCTTTAATGACAGGCTTAATGCCACATCTCGGAGGTTGCAAAATCAACTTTTTGGTCTCAAGTTGATTATCTTTGATATCTACCGACCTCTATACAATATTTCCACAAGTCCTACAGCATATGGTAAGTGGATTTGTTTTCTGGGTTGATGTAAGCATGCGATTGAATCGCAGGGAGTTAAATTTATTTTGGCAAATTGTAAAAAAGTTGTAGTTATAAGCCAAGTGAGAATGACCAAAAAAAAATTCCATACACTCTCTCTCTCTCTCTCTCTCTCTCTCTCTCTCATTTTTAGAGAGAGAACCTTCCAATCTTTTAGGGTTTGAGATTTTCTGCCTCCATGGTGAGACTCTTCCACCGCCTTGTGAGGCTGTTCTGGGGAAGGAGGGATCGCTTTCCTCCTCCCTCACGTTGTTCCTCCTCCTTTTTGCCTTTTTCTTCACTTTTTGTTCTTGCTTTTTTGCATTTCCCAATATCGCCCACCTCGATATGTTTTGACTACCACGTGCGTGCGTGTGGATCTTACTCGCTAAAGTGTGTTTCCTACGTGCCGGCCAGTGATGTCCGCCTTCCATGCCCCGGCCATTGCTGCTACTTGCTAGTTGTTTTGTTGTTGTTCTTTTTTTGTTGGATCCAAATTAGTTTTTATTGGTGCCTCTTTCACTTCAGCTTCATTATATTTGTTGTTACTATTTCCTAGCAGGAATTTGGGTAGAGTTGAAGGGTATTGCGACAGTCATGCCCCTGTTCGGGTTCCTTGGGGTTCGAATGGGGTTAAAGGGTATCGCAACAGTCATACCCCAACTTAAGTACTTTGTTTTTGTGCTAGTACTGCTTTATGCAGCCACTTCTGATAGGACCGTATCATTTTTGGATTCATTTTCTATTGTTTAATTGTTTTTTCTGCATTGTAATTTTCACTTGGGGTTTATTGTTGGGGAATCCACCCTTTTTGTTAAGTCTCACACTCTCTCTTCCTTTCAGATCGATCAAGAGTAGAAAAGACACTCCCTTGTAACATTTTCCTCAGTCAATTAGGGGAAGAGAAAAAAATGACAAAAAAAGAAGAAGAGTTAATTAAACAATTTGAACTAGACACCTAAAAGAAGTGCCTAGTCATTTTAGCATGGCGAAGCTGTGTTAGCCTTTACTACAACTCCGTTTGGTATGATTGAAAAGCGTGGTAAACTGAAAACATTTTTTAGTGACATAATAACCATTTTTAATCCCTTAAAATGGATTCTATTTTTTTAAACCCATAAACAATTTTTTGAGTTTCAACCTCTTTTTGCACGCATTCTATCTCGCAGTTCACTCTCCTCCACCGTCGGAAGTCTCATGGAGCCCCCACTAGAGTTTGCCACTGGCCATTTCCCGCTGCCATCACCAATTTTTCCTGCAAGCCAAACGCCAAAAATTGTTTTCATCTAATTTTTTTTCTTTCTAAAAAATCATTTTGACAAGCAGAAAATATTTTATGTCGAAACAAGGAGAGCCTAAAAGACTAAACCTTATTTTTTGGGATGAATTAAGAGACAAAGCTGATTGCATATTGATTGATTAATTTTCATAAATCTGGATGATTACAGGGTTTGCTGAGTCAAGGAAGGCTTGCTGTGGGACAGGTTTGCTAGAAACGTCAATTCTATGCAATCCGTTTTCTGTGGGGACGTGTGCTAATGCATCCGATTACGTCTTTTGGGACGGTTTCCATCCATCGGACGCTGCAAACAGATTTATTGCCGAATCTTTGCTCGAAAGCGGCATGCGGCTCATGAGCTAATCATACACCTGCGCGCATCTACCGTAACATTACTCTTCTTAATTTGCTCTTCAACCCAGATGTTGTTGACGGTTAATTTGGTTAATTTATTTATATTTCTTGTGGTTTTGTTTGTAATAATGGAATATGGAGGGAAGAAGATGGAGATTTCAATGATTAGATATAATTCTATTCAAGTAATGATAAATTTATTCCTGTATTTCTTTTGTCATTATCTTCTGACAATAAAAGAAAATAAATACTTGCTTACAGTTTGTGTTATCTGCTTGGCTTATGCAGTCCGGACCAATTTTGTACCCATTGAGCAGAAAATATAAAAACAAAAAATAAAAAATGAGAAAGAAAATTAAAAAAAACTGGGTGCATTTGGGTTTACGACGCAAGCTCAAAATTTTAAAATTTCTTCCAGATTATATTTTTTTAGAAAATAGTCTCTCAAAAATTAATTGTTTTACTGCTGCAAAGTCTTTCTTTTAGCTCAAAATTTTTTACTTTTTACTGACTTTGGCATCAAAAGTATTATATCGACAAACTCAACAAGCCTTTTTTTTTTTCATGCTCATTCATTTTTCCTTTTAAAAGTAAAACCACCATTGAATTTATTTATGCTTACTGATCATTGCACTTACTGGGGGCAAGAATTTAATCCCAAGCAATTTGACTATTACAATTTTTTTTTTTTTTATTAAAATCTATTACTTTTATTTAGTTTGAAATTTTTTCTACTTTGTTTCTTATGACGAAGAAGAACATACATTTTAAAATTAAGAGAAAAAGTTGTTTTCTAAAAAATAAAATTCCTTGATCCTTTAAACAAAAATCAGTAAATAATTTGAACATATTGATTTTTAGTGTCTTAAAAGTAAGCTGTGTACAGCATTTTACAATTAAAAGGAGATTAGTGTCCAATTCAAAGTAACCAAAAAAGTATAATTTTATAAAAATTCAATAAAATTCTTTTATTGCAAAAAAAAAAAAAAAAATACACAACATGATTGGCTCTCTTGTTTTGGGTCAGACTTGACATTATCTCCCAATCATTTGTAGTCTGGTTTTGATAGTTTGCATGTTTCTTTGCAAATTTCGAGCGACGTCGTTTAGTCTCCATCATTTCCCTCCCAAAATCAAAACGCGCTGTTACATATACTGGCAATCTGGCTCTTTGGGTGAGGCGAGAGGTGAGAGAGAGAGAGAGAGAGAGAGAGAGATGGACGACAGCCTAGCAGCGCTAAAGCTGCTGTGCCCTCAGCTGAAGGATGCGACAAAAAGGGCGCCGCAGAACGCTATGACTTGTTGATATTTGTGACTTGAATAAGACAAGTCAATACACGTGGGGCCCATTGCAAGTTGCTGTTCAGCCTAGGAATACTTCTCCTTGTTGGATTCCTTATGTGGTGTCGTGCCTTTACACACCGACTTTGAGTCCTTGCCTTGGGAGGTTTTGGAGTACTTCTCTAACTTGTATTAGGAGTACTATTCTGACTTGGAGTTGGAGTCTTTGCCCAATATATAATGGCATGGTGCTGTGCGGCAAAGTGTAGAGCAAAAAGAAAGATAATATTTGCTTGTGTTCTAGTGTGCCAAAAACGTGAAGCGCCAAAGGGAGGAGAAAAAAAGAGAGAATTTGAGAGAAGGAGGTACAAGGGCAGCAATGGTGTTTTCTTCTTGGTGGTTTTTGGAGGAGCCAAAAACAAGTGATTAGAAGAAAAAAGGTGCTGCAGAGTGAGAGAAGAAAATAGAGATCAGCCGCCATCCGTTCCAGCAAAAGAAGAGTTTGTACATCTGTCTTTTGTATTCTATTTTGGGAATAATCTTTCTTGTGTAATAGTGAGATTTGGGTGTATTGGGGCTTTGGGATCTGAGTGATTTTCTCTCTACTATTTTTGTACTCCATCTTTTGATAGTGAATTTTCTCCGGGTCGTCTCCGCCAGTGGATGTAGGCTTGTTAAGCCGAACCACTTAAATCTTTGTGTCGTGTGTGATTTGATTGCCTAATCTTTGTTATTCCGCATTCTTCTTATTTTTCGCATCTCACGGGTCTTGGGAAATAGGATTAATTTCCTAACATGACTCTCGGTGGCGTCCTCTTCCAACGCGCCTGGTTACAGGTTCTCGCTCTCTCTCTCTCTCTCTCTCTCTTGTTTTCCCAAAACACCTTTCCCATTTTACTATGCAATTCTCTATTCCGAATCAATTTCAGTATCTCAGGGCGTTTTGGTCTCAGCCCCCGAGGAAAACAACAACGTAGAAGAGCCGTTGCTTCTTGAGAATAGCACCGGTGTCGTCAAGCTCTCCCTCAACTCCGCCGACTTCCGTCTGCGCCCTTGGAAGACCGGTACCAAAATTTTCACTCTCCGGTGGCGTATTATAGCATTTCCGAGAAATAGCTGCTGAATTTGATTGTTTTTCTCACCCTCTCTATGTTTCTTTGTACTACAGGGATGTGTGTGATGGTTATTGGAGGATATAGTGCAGGTGCAGTTGAGCCCCCAGTGATCAAGGTACAAAGTTGTTTGCTCATTATTGGATGAAAACAATTGTAGAATAGTGAAAGAGCAAAATATTGAACAGAATTTTCACCGTTGCAAATATTTGGGCATTGTGTATTTGATATTAGGTTCACAAGATTGTTGATCTTTCAACGATCCCGGATCGAGAGGCGATGTGGAATCTTGAAGTTATGGAGGCATACAAACTGTTCTACGGCCCCCTAGTTGAAGAACTTGTGTGATTCTGTCAGACCATCTCTTAGAGAGAGCAACACTTTCAGTCAAGATTGATGCTTTTCGGCCAATCACTAAGAAGTCATCATAAATGAAGATTGTGAAACATTTGGGATATTTCGCTTCATTTATAATTTGACATGTAGAATTCTCTCAAACCTCAAAGTCCAAAGTTGTGTCGGTTTTCAAGTGTCCTAATACAAATTTGTAGTCTCTATTACAATGAAACGACAAACATGAGAGACTTAATTCTCACTCATTTCCTTTTTCCAATGTTCTGATTGTCTGTGGTCTGCCAACAAGAAAGTGCCAAAAGTGCAGAGTCGATTCAAGGTACACAAAAGCTCAGAATGATATTTGCTTTTCAAGCATATTCCATCCCGAGAAACTAGTGTATTGCATTAAACAGGCAAATGTTTTGGATAATATGAATCTGGTTGCTTAAAAGATCCGCTTGACTTCTACCTGCAAAACTAACAACGTAAAAGTGACGCCGGGGGCATCGACCGATCATCATTTTCATGTACGAGGCACAAATTCGATCTCTTGCAATATTGTATTGACAGCTAAATTTCAATGTTCCTAGCAGAATTTATGAAAAAATGTATTCCTCCTTGCAATATTTTTTACAAGAGTTTTCTCTGCTGTGATTGAACAGGGCCATACATCTCGAAAGTAGGACGCATATGGCGATACGAAAAATTTCATTCCTTGAAGGACTATGCAGCATTACATCTGTGATCAAGGTTTAGCACTAATGAATGATGTATTTATAAAACATGTATAAAAATAAGTTTAATTGATATGCCATATTGACACATGAAATGGGCAGAGGCAAGTAGCAATGTGTTGGTATCCAGTCATGCCAATAGACGTATCAGAAAACACAGAGCAGCAAGAACATGATCAGGACTGTAAACTTGCAGAGCTGTTTTCAGATTAGTTTCTTGGATTTTACAGCAAGTTGGCCTCGGTAGGTCCCAACCAAATTCCGAGGAGTCCCGAAGATGTCCTAGCGGGGTCCTTGTGACATTCCGGTCAAGTTTGTCGAATTAAGAATAAAATGCTCAAACTCGAAAAATAATTTATGATTTTTTTTTAAAAAAAAGAAAATCATTTTACGGAAATTAAAGAGTCTTTTAATATTTTTTGTTGACTATTATTTTTTGTCGCACCTAACACCTAAAAATACATAAAATATTTATCAAAAATCTTTTTTCAACCAAACATACTAAGAGCCTTAAGAAGTTCGTTCCTCTCATTTATAAAGCTTTCTCAACTTATGGGAATTAATTAGACCAGAGTATTGTGGATACTGATGCATGTTCGTCAATCATCTGTCCACAATACAAAAAAGAAAGAAGCGGGCCGAAGTTAAATCGAATTTTCTAAACAATTGACCATTTTTTTTTTTTCATTTCTTTCCTGAGCTCTCTCAAACAAAGGATTGCAATCATTTTGTAATGTGGACACATGAACGATTTGAAAGAAAACATAATCAAATGAATATATAAAACAATAGTAGAATAAAATAAAATAAACATATAGATTTTATAAAATTCCGTCTATAACATAATAAAATTTTAAAAGCTACTTTATACTCTTATTTAATTGATAATTTTACAATACAAAAGACTCTTATTTATAAGAGAATTGAGATAAATAATTATCAAACCTAATTTCAATTAATCCTATAAAATAGAAGTTGTCCAACAGCATTTTCTAAAAATTTTGTCATGTTTCTTGCAACATGAAATGACTTCTCAACCGACCATCTTTGTTTGCTTGGTGGTTAAAGTGTGTGTGATTAAAGTGTGTCATGTTTCTTGGAACATGCTCTCAACCAAGCATCTTTATTTGCTTGGTGGTTAAAGTGTGTGTGATTAAAGTGTGTCATGTTTCTTGGAACATGCTCTCAACCAACCATCTTTATTTGCTTGGTGGTTAAAGTGTGTGTGATTAAAGTGCGTCATGTTTCTTGGAACAAGCAGAGAGAGACTTCTCAACCGACCATCTTTGTTTTCTTGGAACATGCAGTGTCTTCTCAACCATCTTTGTTTGCATGGTGAGTAATGTGTGTTAAAATCAGAGGTTTAAAGGTTGGTCTCCAACCAGTTATTGCAGCCCTCCTTAAATTCCCACCTCCGTAACACACTACAACCCTCCTTAAATACCCAACTCCCTAACACACTACAACCAACTAAGATTATATATATATATATATATATATTATAATTATAATGGGAATTCCAAGATCTTTCGTGGCTTCCGTTCTTCTTCTGTTTCTTCGGCTATTTGTGGCCAATGGGCAATATGGTGATGGGCAGTATGGGCCTGCAATGTACTTCTTCGGGGACTCCGGCTTTGATGTCGGGAACAATAACCACCTCTTTACTCTTGTCAAATCAAATTTCCCGCCGTATGGTCGAGACTTTCCGACCAAACAACCAACCGGGAGGTTCTGCAATGGAAAGCTTGCCTGTGACTTCGCTGGTTCATCTTTCTCAAATTCCTCAATTCAAAGTTTCTCGCTCTATTTTTTTATTTTATTTTTATTTTTAATTTATCTGTTTATTATGATTTGCTTTATATCCGGGTATCCGGGGACTTGCCCTGACAAGTTTCTCGAGATACCAAGTGCAAAAAGCCCCTCCATCTAGATCGGGTAAACCTCAGGCTCTCACTCATAGGTGTTGCCCTAAGAAATTATTGATCAAAGGGGATGAAGCTAATTAGACCTAATGCTTGATGAAGTACCATGACCAAGTAGCTTACCACTCAAACCAACCAAAGACCAAACCACATTAAGAATAAGGGAGGCCGTACGTGGCACTCACTGATTTTCGAATATTCTTTTAATTTTTTTATTAAGTTAAATATGTGTAATTTTTGTTTAAAAATTAAGCCTAATCCTTCATTGCCCCCCAAAAATAAGAAATTCTAGTTGGGTCCCAAGATGAACCAACCCTTTGGGGTTAAAGTTTCTCTACTAATAGAAGTTTCTCTATTAATAATAATGCTTTCTACTGCTTCTTTAATGGAGTTCTCATTTGTGTGTTTTTTTTTTTTTTTTAATTACAGCTGAACGCCTAGAAATCCCTTATCCACAAGCTTATCTTAGCAGAGAAGCCAACGGAAATAACCTCTTGACCGGTGCAAACTTTGCTTCAGCTGCTTCTGGTTATTTTGATGCTACAGCCGAACTATATGTAAATACATTAACAAGAAAAAGAAATCTCTCTCATTCATATACATTAAATTATCATTTATTTCAAAAGTTTAAGTTGATAAAAATAGGTGAAATGCCCAACACATAAAATATTTAATTGAAACACAAACATGAATTCGAAGTCAGAGCCTAAACTCTTACTCTGATACAATGTTAAATAATTACTTATTCCAAAAGCTTAAGGAGGTAAAAATAAATAAATTTAATCATTTAATTTACATTCTAACAATATATATATGTTGTGAATTTTGGTGGTGTAGAATACGATCTCATTAAGTCAGCAGCTGGAGAACTACAGGGAGTACCAAAATAGGCTGGTGGAAATTGCAGGGAGATCAAATGCTTCAACAATAACATCTGATGCAGTCTACTATCTTAGTGCTGGGAGTAGTGACTTTCTTCAGAACTATTACATTGATCCTCTTCTTCAACTCGCCTTTACTTTTGATCGCTTCTCAGACATTCTCATGCAATCCTATACAAACTTCATCCAGGTCCTTCCTCATAGCAGTTCTCAAACATAGATTATAATTGCAATTTTTTAATTCATAAGATAGTAATTATAATTCAATGGGAATCCCCAATTGGTTGGGTACGCACTAGGGCATAGGTTCGAAATCCCCACACGAGTCTAATTAGTGTTAGCCAATTTGAGTTTTACTGATCTCTTAGAGGGATTAGGTAAAGCTATGACTCAACTGGGCTCGATGCGGTTTCTATGGTTTCTCATTGTTTACACCCCTCCCGTCGTTGGTTCCCAGCGAGTACGAACTATAATGGTCACACCCAAATAGAATAGCCAAAGCTGGTCACCCATCCTATCCTTTTAATTAGAAAGAAAGATAGTAATTCAATATGCTAGACATATTTTACCCAAAATTGGCTTTGTTTGATAGAATTTTTTTCTCCTCTATTTTATTTTCTTTGTTCCAAATAAAAAATGTTAACAAACACTCAAGTTTCTACTTTTATCTTTATATCTTTATGTCATATCATAACATTTCGATGTTAATCTATTACCACTAATAAATGGATTTTTATGTATGTTATTTGTAAGAAATAAGAAAATAAACAAATTCCTATGCATTCATTGACAAACAAATTAACATTTATTTATTTTTTACAGAGGTTATATGCGTTGGGAGCAAGGAGAGTTGGAGTGACAACACTGCCCCCAATGGGATGCCTGCCAGCAGCCATGACAATATTTGGTTTGGGTAGCAACGAGTGTCTAGAATGGTTAAACAATGATGCAATTTCCTTTAATGACAGGCTTAATGCCACATCTCGGAGGTTGCAAAATCAACTTTTTGGTCTCAAGTTGATTATCTTTGATATCTACCGACCTCTATACAATATTTCCACAAGTCCTACAGCATATGGTAAGTGGATTTGTTTTCTGGGTTGATGTAAGCATGCGATTGAATCGCAGGGAGTTAAATTTATTTTGGCAAATTGTAAAAAAGTTGTAGTTATAAGCCAAGTGAGAATGACCAAAAAAAAATTCCATACACTCTCTCTCTCTCTCTCTCTCTCTCTCTCTCATTTTTAGAGAGAGAACCTTCCAATCTTTTAGGGTTTGAGATTTTCTGCCTCCATGGTGAGACTCTTCCACCGCCTTGTGAGGCTGTTCTGGGGAAGGAGGGATCGCTTTCCTCCTCCCTCACGTTGTTCCTCCTCCTTTTTGCCTTTTTCTTCACTTTTTGTTCTTGCTTTTTTGCATTTCCCAATATCGCCCACCTCGATATGTTTTGACTACCACGTGCGTGCGTGTGGATCTTACTCGCTAAAGTGTGTTTCCTACGTGCCGGCCAGTGATGTCCGCCTTCCATGCCCCGGCCATTGCTGCTACTTGCTAGTTGTTTTGTTGTTGTTCTTTTTTTGTTGGATCCAAATTAGTTTTTATTGGTGCCTCTTTCACTTCAGCTTCATTATATTTGTTGTTACTATTTCCTAGCAGGAATTTGGGTAGAGTTGAAGGGTATTGCGACAGTCATGCCCCTGTTCGGGTTCCTTGGGGTTCGAATGGGGTTAAAGGGTATCGCAACAGTCATACCCCAACTTAAGTACTTTGTTTTTGTGCTAGTACTGCTTTATGCAGCCACTTCTGATAGGACCGTATCATTTTTGGATTCATTTTCTATTGTTTAATTGTTTTTTCTGCATTGTAATTTTCACTTGGGGTTTATTGTTGGGGAATCCACCCTTTTTGTTAAGTCTCACACTCTCTCTTCCTTTCAGATCGATCAAGAGTAGAAAAGACACTCCCTTGTAACATTTTCCTCAGTCAATTAGGGGAAGAGAAAAAAATGACAAAAAAAGAAGAAGAGTTAATTAAACAATTTGAACTAGACACCTAAAAGAAGTGCCTAGTCATTTTAGCATGGCGAAGCTGTGTTAGCCTTTACTACAACTCCGTTTGGTATGACTGAAAAGCGTGGTAAACTGAAAACATTTTTTAGTGACATAATAACCATTTTTAATCCCTTAAAATGGATTCTATTTTTTTAAACCCATAAACAATTTTTTGAGTTTCAACCTCTTTTTGCACGCATTCTATCTCGCAGTTCACTCTCCTCCACCGTCGGAAGTCTCATGGAGCCCCCACTAGAGTTTGCCACTGGCCATTTCCCGCTGCCATCACCAATTTTTCCTGCAAGCCAAACGCCAAAAATTGTTTTCATCTAATTTTTTTTCTTTCTAAAAAATCATTTTGACAAGCAGAAAATATTTTATGTCGAAACAAGGAGAGCCTAAAAGACTAAACCTTATTTTTTGGGATGAATTAAGAGACAAAGCTGATTGCATATTGATTGATTAATTTTCATAAATCTGGATGATTACAGGGTTTGCTGAGTCAAGGAAGGCTTGCTGTGGGACAGGTTTGCTAGAAACGTCAATTCTATGCAATCCGTTTTCTGTGGGGACGTGTGCTAATGCATCCGATTACGTCTTTTGGGACGGTTTCCATCCATCGGACGCTGCAAACAGATTTATTGCCGAATCTTTGCTCGAAAGCGGCATGCGGCTCATGAGCTAATCATACACATGCGCGCATCTACCGTAACATTACTCTTCTTAATTTGCTCTTCAACCCAGATGTTGTTGACGGTTAATTTGGTTAATTTATTTATATTTCTTGTGGTTTTGTTTGTAATAATGGAATATGGAGGGAAGAAGATGGAGATTTCAATGATTAGATATAATTCTATTCAAGTAATGATAAATTTATTCCTGTATTTCTTTTGTCATTATCTTCTGACAATAAAAGAAAATAAATACTTGCTTACAGTTTGTGTTATCTGCTTGGCTTATGCAGTCCGGACCAATTTTGTACCCATTGAGCAGAAAATATAAAAACAAAAAATAAAAAATGAGAAAGAAAATTAAAAAAAACTGGGTGCATTTGGGTTTACGACGCAAGCTCAAAATTTTAAAATTTCTTCCAGATTATATTTTTTTAGAAAATAGTCTCTCAAAAATTAATTGTTTTACTCCTGCAAAGTCTTTCTTTTAGCTCAAAATTTTTTACTTTTTACTGACTTTGGCATCAAAAGTATTATATCGACAAACTCAACAAGCCTTTTTTTTTTTTCATGCTCATTCATTTTTCCTTTTAAAAGTAAAACCACCATTGAATTTATTTATGCTTACTGATCATTGCACTTACTGGGGGCAAGAATTTAATCCCAAGCAATTTGACTATTACAATTTTTTTTTTTTTTATTAAAATCTATTACTTTTATTTAGTTTGAAATTTTTTCTACTTTGTTTCTTATGACGAAGAAGAACATACATTTTAAAATTAAGAGAAAAAGTTGTTTTCTAAAAAATAAAATTCCTTGATCCTTTAAACAAAAATCAGTAAATAATTTGAACATATTGATTTTTAGTGTCTTAAAAGTAAGCTGTGTACAGCATTTTACAATTAAAAGGAGATTAGTGTCCAATTCAAAGTAACCAAAAAAGTATAATTTTATAAAAATTCAATAAAATTCTTTTATTGCAAAAAAAAATAAAAAAATACACAACATGATTGGCTCTCTTGTTTTGGGTCAGACTTGACATTATCTCCCAATCATTTGTAGTCTGGTTTTGATAGTTTGCATGTTTCTTTGCAAATTTTGAGCGACGTCGTTTAGTCTCCATCATTTCCCTCCCAAAATCAAAACGCGCTGTTACATATACTGGCAATCTGGCTCTTTGGGTGAGGCGAGAGGTGAGAGAGAGAGAGAGAGAGAGAGAGAGATGGACGACAGCCTAGCAGCGCTAAAGCTGCTGTGCCCTCAGCTGAAGGATGCGACAAAAAGCGCGCCGCAGAACGCTATGACTTGTTGATATTTGTGACTTGAATAAGACAAGTCAATACACGTGGGGCCCATTGCAAGTTGCTGTTCAGCCTAGGAATACTTCTCCTTGTTGGATTCCTTATGTGGTGTCGTGCCTTTACACACCGACTTTGAGTCCTTGCCTTGGGAGGTTTTGGAGTACTTCTCTAACTTGTATTAGGAGTACTATTCTGACTTGGAGTTGGAGTCTTTGCCCAATATATAATGGCATGGTGCTGTGCGGCAAAGTGTAGAGCAAAAAGAAAGATAATATTTGCTTGTGTTCTAGTGTGCCAAAAACGTGAAGCGCCAAAGGGAGGAGAAAAAAAGAGAGAATTTGAGAGAAGGAGGTACAAGGGCAGCAATGGTGTTTTCTTCTTGGTGGTTTTTGGAGGAGCCAAAAACAAGTGATTAGAAGAAAAAAGGTGCTGCAGAGTGAGAGAAGAAAATAGAGATCAGCCGCCATCCGTTCCAGCAAAAGAAGAGTTTGTACATCTGTCTTTTGTATTCTATTTTGGGAATAATCTTTCTTGTGTAATAGTGAGATTTGGGTGTATTGGGGCTTTGGGATCTGAGTGATTTTCTCTCTACCATTTTTGTACTCCATCTTTTGATAGTGAATTTTCTCCGGGTCGTCTCCGCCAGTGGATGTAGGCTTGTTAAGCCGAACCACTTAAATCTTTGTGTCGTGTGTGATTTGATTGCCTAATCTTTGTTATTCCGCATTCTTCTTATTTTTCGCATCTCACGGGTCTTGGGAAATAGGATTAATTTCCTAACATGACTCTCGGTGGCGTCCTCTTCCAACGCGCCTGGTTACAGGTTCTCGCTCTCTCTCTCTCTCTCTCTCTCTCTCTCTCTCTTGTTTTCCCAAAACACCTTTCCCATTTTACTATGCAATTCTCTATTCCGAATCAATTTCAGTATCTCAGGGCGTTTTGGTCTCAGCCCCCGAGGAAAACAACAACGTAGAAGAGCCGTTGCTTCTTGAGAATAGCACCGGTGTCGTCAAGCTCTCCCTCAACTCCGCCGACTTCCGTCTGCGCCCTTGGAAGACCGGTACCAAAATTTTCACTCTCCGGTGGCGTATTATAGCATTTCCGAGAAATAGCTGCTGAATTTGATTGTTTTTCTCACCCTCTCTATGTTTCTTTGTACTACAGGGATGTGTGTGATGGTTATTGGAGGATATAGTGCAGGTGCAGTTGAGCCCCCAGTGATCAAGGTACAAAGTTGTTTGCTCATTATTGGATGAAAACAATTGTAGAATAGTGAAAGAGCAAAATATTGAACAGAATTTTCACCGTTGCAAATATTTGGGCATTGTGTATTTGATATTAGGTTCACAAGATTGTTGATCTTTCAACGATCCCGGATCGAGAGGCGATGTGGAATCTTGAAGTTATGGAGGCATACAAACTGTTCTACGGCCCCCTAGTTGAAGAACTTGTGTGATTCTGTCAGACCATCTCTTAGAGAGAGCAACACTTTCAGTCAAGATTGATGCTTTTCGGCCAATCACTAAGAAGTCATCATAAATGAAGATTGTGAAACATTTGGGATATTTCGCTTCATTTATAATTTGACATGTAGAATTCTCTCAAACCTCAAAGTCCAAAGTTGTGTCGGTTTTCAAGTGTCCTAATACAAATTTGTAGTCTCTATTACAATGAAACGACAAACATGAGAGACTTAATTCTCACTCATTTCCTTTTTCCAATGTTCTGATTGTCTGTGGTCTGCCAACAAGAAAGTGCCAAAAGTGCAGAGTCGATTCAAGGTACACAAAAGCTCAGAATGATATTTGCTTTTCAAGCATATTCCATCCCGAGAAACTAGTGTATTGCATTAAACAGGCAAATGTTTTGGATAATATGAATCTGGTTGCTTAAAAGATCCGCTTGACTTCTACCTGCAAAACTAACAACGTAAAAGTGACGCCGGGGGCATCGACCGATCATCATTTTCATGTACGAGGCACAAATTCGATCTCTTGCAATATTGTATTGACAGCTAAATTTCAATGTTCCTAGCAGAATTTATGAAAAAATGTATTCCTCCTTGCAATATTTTTTACAAGAGTTTTCTCTGCTGTGATTGAACAGGGCCATACATCTCGAAAGTAGGACGCATATGGCGATACGAAAAATTTCATTCCTTGAAGGACTATGCAGCATTACATCTGTGATCAAGGTTTAGCACTAATGAATGATGTATTTATAAAACATGTATAAAAATAAGTTTAATTGATATGCCATATTGACACATGAAATGGGCAGAGGCAAGTAGCAATGTGTTGGTATCCAGTCATGCCAATAGACGTATCAGAAAACACAGAGCAGCAAGAACATGATCAGGACTGTAAACTTGCAGAGCTGTTTTCAGATTAGTTTCTTGGATTTTACAGCAAGTTGGCCTCGGTAGGTCCCAACCAAATTCCGAGGAGTCCCGAAGATGTCCTAGCGGGGTCCTTGTGACATTCCGGTCAAGTTTGTCGAATTAAGAATAAAATGCTCAAACTCGAAAAATAATTTATGATTTTTTTTAAAAAAAAAGAAAATCATTTTACGGAAATTAAAGAGTCTTTTAATATTTTTTGTTGACTATTATTTTTTGTCGCACCTAACACCTAAAAATACATAAAATATTTATCAAAAATCTTTTTTCAACCAAACATACTAAGAGCCTTAAGAAGTTCGTTCCTCTCATTTATAAAGCTTTCTCAACTTATGGGAATTAATTAGACCAGAGTATTGTGGATACTGATGCATGTTCGTCAATCATCTGTCCACAATACAAAAAAGAAAGAAGCGGGCCGAAGTTAAATCGAATTTTCTAAACAATTGACCATTTTTTTTTTTTCATTTCTTTCCTGAGCTCTCTCAAACAAAGGATTGCAATCATTTTGTAATGTGGACACATGAACGATTTGAAAGAAAACATAATCAAATGAATATATAAAACAATAGTAGAATAAAATAAAATAAACATATAGATTTTATAAAATTCCGTCTATAACATAATAAAATTTTAAAAGCTACTTTATACTCTTATTTAATTGATAATTTTACAATACAAAAGACTCTTATTTATAAGAGAATTGAGATAAATAATTATCAAACCTAATTTCAATTAATCCTATAAAATAGAAGTTGTCCAACAGCATTTTCTAAAAATTTTGTCATGTTTCTTGCAACATGAAATGACTTCTCAACCGACCATCTTTGTTTGCTTGGTGGTTAAAGTGTGTGTGATTAAAGTGTGTCATGTTTCTTGGAACATGCTCTCAACCAAGCATCTTTATTTGCTTGGTGGTTAAAGTGTGTGTGATTAAAGTGTGTCATGTTTCTTGGAACATGCTCTCAACCAACCATCTTTATTTGCTTGGTGGTTAAAGTGTGTGTGATTAAAGTGCGTCATGTTTCTTGGAACAAGCAGAGAGAGACTTCTCAACCGACCATCTTTGTTTTCTTGGAACATGCAGTGTCTTCTCAACCATCTTTGTTTGCATGGTGAGTAATGTGTGTTAAAATCAGAGGTTTAAAGGTTGGTCTCCAACCAGTTATTGCAGCCCTCCTTAAATTCCCACCTCCGTAACACACTACAACCCTCCTTAAATACCCAACTCCCTAACACACTACAACCAACTAAGATTATATATATATATATATATATTATAATTATAATGGGAATTCCAAGATCTTTCGTGGCTTCCGTTCTTCTTCTGTTTCTTCGGCTATTTGTGGCCAATGGGCAATATGGTGATGGGCAGTATGGGCCTGCAATGTACTTCTTCGGGGACTCCGGCTTTGATGTCGGGAACAATAACCACCTCTTTACTCTTGTCAAATCAAATTTCCCGCCGTATGGTCGAGACTTTCCGACCAAACAACCAACCGGGAGGTTCTGCAATGGAAAGCTTGCCTGTGACTTCGCTGGTTCATCTTTCTCAAATTCCTCAATTCAAAGTTTCTCGCTCTATTTTTTTTTTTTATTTTTATTTTTAATTTATCTGTTTATTATGATTTGCTTTATATCCGGGTATCCGGGGACTTGCCCTGACAAGTTTCTCGAGATACCAAGTGCAAAAAGCCCCTCCATCTAGATCGGGTAAACCTCAGGCTCTCACTCATAGGTGTTGCCCTAAGAAATTATTGATCAAAGGGGATGAAGCTAATTAGACCTAATGCTTGATGAAGTACCATGACCAAGTAGCTTACCACTCAAACCAACCAAAGACCAAACCACATTAAGAATAAGGGAGGCCGTACGTGGCACTCACTGATTTTCGAATATTCTTTTAATTTTTTTATTAAGTTAAATATGTGTAATTTTTGTTTAAAAATTAAGCCTAATCCTTCATTGCCCCCCAAAAATAAGAAATTCTAGTTGGGTCCCAAGATGAACCAACCCTTTGGGGTTAAAGTTTCTCTACTAATAGAAGTTTCTCTATTAATAATAATGCTTTCTACTGCTTCTTTAATGGAGTTCTCATTTGTGTGTTTTTTTTTTTTTTTTAATTACAGCTGAACGCCTAGAAATCCCTTATCCACAAGCTTATCTTAGCAGAGAAGCCAACGGAAATAACCTCTTGACCGGTGCAAACTTTGCTTCAGCTGCTTCTGGTTATTTTGATGCTACAGCCGAACTATATGTAAATACATTAACAAGAAAAAGAAATCTCTCTCATTCATATACATTAAATTATCATTTATTTCAAAAGTTTAAGTTGATAAAAATAGGTGAAATGCCCAACACATAAAATATTTAATTGAAACACAAACATGAATTCGAAGTCAGAGCCTAAACTCTTACTCTGATACAATGTTAAATAATTACTTATTCCAAAAGCTTAAGGAGGTAAAAATAAATAAATTTAATCATTTAATTTACATTCTAACAATATATATATGTTGTGAATTTTGGTGGTGTAGAATACGATCTCATTAAGTCAGCAGCTGGAGAACTACAGGGAGTACCAAAATAGGCTGGTGGAAATTGCAGGGAGATCAAATGCTTCAACAATAACATCTGATGCAGTCTACTATCTTAGTGCTGGGAGTAGTGACTTTCTTCAGAACTATTACATTGATCCTCTTCTTCAACTCGCCTTTACTTTTGATCGCTTCTCAGACATTCTCATGCAATCCTATACAAACTTCATCCAGGTCCTTCCTCATAGCAGTTCTCAAACATAGATTATAATTGCAATTTTTTAATTCATAAGATAGTAATTATAATTCAATGGGAATCCCCAATTGGTTGGGTACGCACTAGGGCATAGGTTCGAAATCCCCACACGAGTCTAATTAGTGTTAGCCAATTTGAGTTTTACTGATCTCTTAGAGGGATTAGGTAAAGCTATGACTCAACTGGGCTCGATGCGGTTTCTATGGTTTCTCATTGTTTACACCCCTCCCGTCGTTGGTTCCCAGCGAGTACGAACTATAATGGTCACACCCAAATAGAATAGCCAAAGCTGGTCACCCATCCTATCCTTTTAATTAGAAAGAAAGATAGTAATTCAATATGCTAGACATATTTTACCCAAAATTGGCTTTGTTTGATAGAATTTTTTTCTCCTCTATTTTATTTTCTTTGTTCCAAATAAAAAATGTTAACAAACACTCAAGTTTCTACTTTTATCTTTATATCTTTATGTCATATCATAACATTTCGATGTTAATCTATTACCACTAATAAATGGATTTTTATGTATGTTATTTGTAAGAAATAAGAAAATAAACAAATTCCTATGCATTCATTGACAAACAAATTAACATTTATTTATTTTTTACAGAGGTTATATGCGTTGGGAGCAAGGAGAGTTGGAGTGACAACACTGCCCCCAATGGGATGCCTGCCAGCAGCCATGACAATATTTGGTTTGGGTAGCAACGAGTGTCTAGAATGGTTAAACAATGATGCAATTTCCTTTAATGACAGGCTTAATGCCACATCTCGGAGGTTGCAAAATCAACTTTTTGGTCTCAAGTTGATTATCTTTGATATCTACCGACCTCTATACAATATTTCCACAAGTCCTACAGCATATGGTAAGTGGATTTGTTTTCTGGGTTGATGTAAGCATGCGATTGAATCGCAGGGAGTTAAATTTATTTTGGCAAATTGTAAAAAAGTTGTAGTTATAAGCCAAGTGAGAATGACCAAAAAAAAATTCCATACACTCTCTCTCTCTCTCTCTCTCTCTCTCTCTCATTTTTAGAGAGAGAACCTTCCAATCTTTTAGGGTTTGAGATTTTCTGCCTCCATGGTGAGACTCTTCCACCGCCTTGTGAGGCTGTTCTGGGGAAGGAGGGATCGCTTTCCTCCTCCCTCACGTTGTTCCTCCTCCTTTTTGCCTTTTTCTTCACTTTTTGTTCTTGCTTTTTTGCATTTCCCAATATCGCCCACCTCGATATGTTTTGACTACCACGTGCGTGCGTGTGGATCTTACTCGCTAAAGTGTGTTTCCTACGTGCCGGCCAGTGATGTCCGCCTTCCATGCCCCGGCCATTGCTGCTACTTGCTAGTTGTTTTGTTGTTGTTCTTTTTTTGTTGGATCCAAATTAGTTTTTATTGGTGCCTCTTTCACTTCAGCTTCATTATATTTGTTGTTACTATTTCCTAGCAGGAATTTGGGTAGAGTTGAAGGGTATTGCGACAGTCATGCCCCTGTTCGGGTTCCTTGGGGTTCGAATGGGGTTAAAGGGTATCGCAACAGTCATACCCCAACTTAAGTACTTTGTTTTTGTGCTAGTACTGCTTTATGCAGCCACTTCTGATAGGACCGTATCATTTTTGGATTCATTTTCTATTGTTTAATTGTTTTTTCTGCATTGTAATTTTCACTTGGGGTTTATTGTTGGGGAATCCACCCTTTTTGTTAAGTCTCACACTCTCTCTTCCTTTCAGATCGATCAAGAGTAGAAAAGACACTCCCTTGTAACATTTTCCTCAGTCAATTAGGGGAAGAGAAAAAAATGACAAAAAAAGAAGAAGAGTTAATTAAACAATTTGAACTAGACACCTAAAAGAAGTGCCTAGTCATTTTAGCATGGCGAAGCTGTGTTAGCCTTTACTACAACTCCGTTTGGTATGACTGAAAAGCGTGGTAAACTGAAAACATTTTTTAGTGACATAATAACCATTTTTAATCCCTTAAAATGGATTCTATTTTTTTAAACCCATAAACAATTTTTTGAGTTTCAACCTCTTTTTGCACGCATTCTATCTCGCAGTTCACTCTCCTCCACCGTCGGAAGTCTCATGGAGCCCCCACTAGAGTTTGCCACTGGCCATTTCCCGCTGCCATCACCAATTTTTCCTGCAAGCCAAACGCCAAAAATTGTTTTCATCTAATTTTTTTTCTTTCTAAAAAATCATTTTGACAAGCAGAAAATATTTTATGTCGAAACAAGGAGAGCCTAAAAGACTAAACCTTATTTTTTGGGATGAATTAAGAGACAAAGCTGATTGCATATTGATTGATTAATTTTCATAAATCTGGATGATTACAGGGTTTGCTGAGTCAAGGAAGGCTTGCTGTGGGACAGGTTTGCTAGAAACGTCAATTCTATGCAATCCGTTTTCTGTGGGGACGTGTGCTAATGCATCCGATTACGTCTTTTGGGACGGTTTCCATCCATCGGACGCTGCAAACAGATTTATTGCCGAATCTTTGCTCGAAAGCGGCATGCGGCTCATGAGCTAATCATACACATGCGCGCATCTACCGTAACATTACTCTTCTTAATTTGCTCTTCAACCCAGATGTTGTTGACGGTTAATTTGGTTAATTTATTTATATTTCTTGTGGTTTTGTTTGTAATAATGGAATATGGAGGGAAGAAGATGGAGATTTCAATGATTAGATATAATTCTATTCAAGTAATGATAAATTTATTCCTGTATTTCTTTTGTCATTATCTTCTGACAATAAAAGAAAATAAATACTTGCTTACAGTTTGTGTTATCTGCTTGGCTTATGCAGTCCGGACCAATTTTGTACCCATTGAGCAGAAAATATAAAAACAAAAAATAAAAAATGAGAAAGAAAATTAAAAAAAACTGGGTGCATTTGGGTTTACGACGCAAGCTCAAAATTTTAAAATTTCTTCCAGATTATATTTTTTTAGAAAATAGTCTCTCAAAAATTAATTGTTTTACTCCTGCAAAGTCTTTCTTTTAGCTCAAAATTTTTTACTTTTTACTGACTTTGGCATCAAAAGTATTATATCGACAAACTCAACAAGCCTTTTTTTTTTTCATGCTCATTCATTTTTCCTTTTAAAAGTAAAACCACCATTGAATTTATTTATGCTTACTGATCATTGCACTTACTGGGGGCAAGAATTTAATCCCAAGCAATTTGACTATTACAATTTTTTTTTTTTTTATTAAAATCTATTACTTTTATTTAGTTTGAAATTTTTTCTACTTTGTTTCTTATGACGAAGAAGAACATACATTTTAAAATTAAGAGAAAAAGTTGTTTTCTAAAAAATAAAATTCCTTGATCCTTTAAACAAAAATCAGTAAATAATTTGAACATATTGATTTTTAGTGTCTTAAAAGTAAGCTGTGTACAGCATTTTACAATTAAAAGGAGATTAGTGTCCAATTCAAAGTAACCAAAAAAGTATAATTTTATAAAAATTCAATAAAATTCTTTTATTGCAAAAAAAAAATAAAAAAATACACAACATGATTGGCTCTCTTGTTTTGGGTCAGACTTGACATTATCTCCCAATCATTTGTAGTCTGGTTTTGATAGTTTGCATGTTTCTTTGCAAATTTCGAGCGACGTCGTTTAGTCTCCATCATTTCCCTCCCAAAATCAAAACGCGCTGTTACATATACTGGCAATCTGGCTCTTTGGGTGAGGCGAGAGGTGAGAGAGAGAGAGAGAGATGGACGACAGCCTAGCAGCGCTAAAGCTGCTGTGCCCTCAGCTGAAGGATGCGACAAAAAGGGCGCCGCAGAACGCTATGACTTGTTGATATTTGTGACTTGAATAAGACAAGCCAATACACGTGGGGCCCATTGCAAGTTGCTGTTCAGCCTAGGAATACTTCTCCTTGTTGGATTCCTTATGTGGTGTCGTGCCTTTACACACCGACTTTGAGTCCTTGCCTTGGGAGGTTTTGGAGTACTTCTCTAACTTGTATTAGGAGTACTATTCTGACTTGGAGTTGGAGTCTTTGCCCAATATATAATGGCATGGTGCTGTGCGGCAAAGTGTAGAGCAAGAAGAAAGATAATATTTGCTTGTGTTCTAGTGTGCCAAAAACGTGAAGCGCCAAAGGGAGGAGAAAAAAAGAGAGAATTTGAGAGAAGGAGGTACAAGGGCAGCAATGGTGTTTTCTTCTTGGTGGTTTTTGGAGGAGCCAAAAACAAGTGATTAGAAGAAAAAAGGTGCTGCAGAGTGAGAGAAGAAAATAGAGATCAGCCGCCATCCGTTCCAGCAAAAGAAGAGTTTGTACATCTGTCTTTTGTATTCTATTTTGGGAATAATCTTTCTTGTGTAATAGTGAGATTTGGGTGTATTGGGGCTTTGGGATCTGAGTGATTTTCTCTCTACTATTTTTGTACTCCATCTTTTGATAGTGAATTTTCTCCGGGTCGTCTCCGCCAGTGGATGTAGGCTTGTTAAGCCGAACCACTTAAATCTTTGTGTCGTGTGTGATTTGATTGCCTAATCTATGTTATTCCGCATTCTTCTTATTTTTCACATCTCACGGGTCTTGGGAAATAGGATTAATTTCCTAACATGACTCTCGGTGGCGTCCTGTTCCAACGCGCCTGGTTACAGGTTCTCGCTCTCTCTCTCTCTCTCTCTCTCTCTTGTTTTCCCAAAACACCTTTCCCATTTTACTATGCAATTCTCTATTCCGAATCAATTTCAGTATCTCAGGGCGTTTTGGTCTCAGCCCCCGAGGAAAACAACAACGTAGAAGAGCCGTTGCTTCTTGAGAATAGCACCGGTGTCGTCAAGCTCTCCCTCAACTCCGCCGACTTCCGTCTGCGCCCTTGGAAGACCGGTACCAAAATTTTCACTCTCCGGTGGCGTATTATAGCATTTCCGAGAAATAGCTGCTGAATTTGATTGTTTTTCTCATCCTCTCTATGTTTCTTTGTACTACAGGGATGTGTGTGATGGTTATTGGAGGATATAGTGCAGGTGCAGTTGAGCCCCCAGTGATCAAGGTACAAAGTTGTTTGCTCATTATTGGATGAAAACAATTGTAGAATAGTGAAAGAGCAAAATATTGAACAGAATTTTCACCGTTGCAAATATTTGGGCATTGTGTATTTGATATTAGGTTCACAAGATTGTTGATCTTTCAACGATCCCGGATCGAGAGGCGATGTGGAATCTTGAAGTTATGGAGGCATACAAACTGTTCTACGGCCCCCTAGTTGAAGAACTTGTGTGATTCTGTCAGACCATCTCTTAGAGAGAGCAACACTTTCAGTCAAGATTGATGCTTTTCGGCCAATCACTAAGAAGTCATCATAAATGAAGATTGTGAAACATTTGGGATATTTCGCTTCATTTATAATTTGACATGTAGAATTCTCTCAAACCTCAAAGTCCAAAGTTGTGTCGGTTTTCAAGTGTCCTAATACAAATTTGTAGTCTCTATTACAATGAAACGACAAACATGAGAGACTTAATTCTCACTCATTTCCTTTTTCCAATGTTCTGATTGTCTGTGGTCTGCCAACAAGAAAGTGCCAAAAGTGCAGAGTCGATTCAAGGTACACAAAAGCTCAGAATGATATTTGCTTTTCAAGCATATTCCATCCCGAGAAACTAGTGTATTGCATTAAACAGGCAAATGTTTTGGATAATATGAATCTGGTTGCTTAAAAGATCCGCTTGACTTCTACCTGCAAAACTAACAACGTAAAAGTGACGCCGGGGGCATCGACCGATCATCATTTTCATGTACGAGGCACAAATTCGATCTCTTGCAATATTGTATTGACAGCTAAATTTCAATGTTCCTAGCAGAATTTATGAAAAAATGTATTCCTCCTTGCAATATTTTTTACAAGAGTTTTCTCTGCTGTGATTGAACAGGGCCATACATCTCGAAAGTAGGACGCATATGGCGATACGAAAAATTTCATTCCTTGAAGGACTATGCAGCATTACATCTGTGATCAAGGTTTAGCACTAATGAATGATGTATTTATAAAACATGTATAAAAATAAGTTTAATTGATATGCCATATTGACACATGAAATGGGCAGAGGCAAGTAGCAATGTGTTGGTATCCAGTCATGCCAATAGACGTATCAGAAAACACAGAGCAGCAAGAACATGATCAGGACTGTAAACTTGCAGAGCTGTTTTTAGATTAGTTTCTTGGATTTTACAGCAAGTTGGCCTCGGTAGGTCCCAACCAAATTCCGAGGAGTCCCGAAGATGTCCTAGCGGGGTCCTTGTGACATTCCGGTCAAGTTTGTCGAATTAAGAATAAAATGCTCAAACTCGAAAAATAATTTATGATTTTTTTTTAAAAAAAGAAAATCATTTTACGGAAATTAAAGAGTCTTTTAATATTTTTTGTTGACTATTATTTTTTGTCGCACCTAACACCTAAAAATACATAAAATATTTATCAAAAATCTTTTTTCAACCAAACATACTAAGAGCCTTAAGAAGTTCGTTCCTCTCATTTATAAAGCTTTCTCAACTTATGGGAATTAATTAGACCAGAGTATTGTGGATACTGATGCATGTTCGTCAATCATCTGTCCACAATACAAAAAAGAAAGAAGCGGGCCGAAGTTAAATCGAATTTTCTAAACAATTGACCATTTTTTTTTTTTCATTTCTTTCCTGAGCTCTCTCAAACAAAGGATTGCAATCATTTTGTAATGTGGACACATGAACGATTTGAAAGAAAACATAATCAAATGAATATATAAAACAATAGTAGAATAAAATAAAATAAACATATAGATTTTATAAAATTCCGTCTATAACATAATAAAATTTTAAAAGCTACTTTATACTCTTATTTAATTGATAATTTTACAATACAAAAGACTCTTATTTATAAGAGAATTGAGATAAATAATTATCAAACCTAATTTCAATTAATCCTATAAAATAGAAGTTGTCCAACAGCATTTTCTAAAAATTTTGTCATGTTTCTTGCAACATGAAATGACTTCTCAACCGACCATCTTTGTTTGCTTGGTGGTTAAAGTGTGTGTGATTAAAGTGTGTCATGTTTCTTGGAACATGCTCTCAACCAAGCATCTTTATTTGCTTGGTGGTTAAAGTGTGTGTGATTAAAGTGTGTCATGTTTCTTGGAACATGCTCTCAACCAACCATCTTTATTTGCTTGGTGGTTAAAGTGTGTGTGATTAAAGTGCGTCATGTTTCTTGGAACAAGCAGAGAGAGACTTCTCAACCGACCATCTTTGTTTTCTTGGAACATGCAGTGTCTTCTCAACCATCTTTGTTTGCATGGTGAGTAATGTGTGTTAAAATCAGAGGTTTAAAGGTTGGTCTCCAACCAGTTATTGCAGCCCTCCTTAAATTCCCACCTCCGTAACACACTACAACCCTCCTTAAATACCCAACTCCCTAACACACTACAACCAACTAAGATTATATATATATATATATATATTATAATTATAATGGGAATTCCAAGATCTTTCGTGGCTTCCGTTCTTCTTCTGTTTCTTCGGCTATTTGTGGCCAATGGGCAATATGGTGATGGGCAGTATGGGCCTGCAATGTACTTCTTCGGGGACTCCGGCTTTGATGTCGGGAACAATAACCACCTCTTTACTCTTGTCAAATCAAATTTCCCGCCGTATGGTCGAGACTTTCCGACCAAACAACCAACCGGGAGGTTCTGCAATGGAAAGCTTGCCTGTGACTTCGCTGGTTCATCTTTCTCAAATTCCTCAATTCAAAGTTTCTCGCTCTATTTTTTTATTTTATTTTTATTTTTAATTTATCTGTTTATTATGATTTGCTTTATATCCGGGTATCCAGGGACTTGCCCTGACAAGTTTCTCGAGATACCAAGTGCAAAAAGCCCCTCCATCTAGATCGGGTAAACCTCAGGCTCTCACTCATAGGTGTTGCCCTAAGAAATTATTGATCAAAGGGGATGAAGCTAATTAGACCTAATGCTTGATGAAGTACCATGACCAAGTAGCTTACCACTCAAACCAACCAAAGACCAAACCACATTAAGAATAAGGGAGGCCGTACGTGGCACTCACTGATTTTCGAATATTCTTTTAATTTTTTTATTAAGTTAAATATGTGTAATTTTTGTTTAAAAATTAAGCCTAATCCTTCATTGCCCCCCAAAAATAAGAAATTCTAGTTGGGTCCCAAGATGAACCAACCCTTTGGGGTTAAAGTTTCTCTACTAATAGAAGTTTCTCTATTAATAATAATGCTTTCTACTGCTTCTTTAATGGAGTTCTCATTTGTGTGTTTTTTTTTTTTTTTAATTACAGCTGAACGCCTAGAAATCCCTTATCCACAAGCTTATCTTAGCAGAGAAGCCAACGGAAATAACCTCTTGACCGGTGCAAACTTTGCTTCAGCTGCTTCTGGTTATTTTGATGCTACAGCCGAACTATATGTAAATACATTAACAAGAAAAAGAAATCTCTCTCATTCATATACATTAAATTATCATTTATTTCAAAAGTTTAAGTTGATAAAAATAGGTGAAATGCCCAACACATAAAATATTTAATTGAAACACAAACATGAATTCGAAGTCAGAGCCTAAACTCTTACTCTGATACAATGTTAAATAATTACTTATTCCAAAAGCTTAAGGAGGTAAAAATAAATAAATTTAATCATTTAATTTACATTCTAACAATATATATATGTTGTGAATTTTGGTGGTGTAGAATACGATCTCATTAAGTCAGCAGCTGGAGAACTACAGGGAGTACCAAAATAGGCTGGTGGAAATTGCAGGGAGATCAAATGCTTCAACAATAACATCTGATGCAGTCTACTATCTTAGTGCTGGGAGTAGTGACTTTCTTCAGAACTATTACATTGATCCTCTTCTTCAACTCGCCTTTACTTTTGATCGCTTCTCAGACATTCTCATGCAATCCTATACAAACTTCATCCAGGTCCTTCCTCATAGCAGTTCTCAAACATAGATTATAATTGCAATTTTTTAATTCATAAGATAGTAATTATAATTCAATGGGAATCCCCAATTGGTTGGGTACGCACTAGGGCATAGGTTCGAAATCCCCACACGAGTCTAATTAGTGTTAGCCAATTTGAGTTTTACTGATCTCTTAGAGGGATTAGGTAAAGCTATGACTCAACTGGGCTCGATGCGGTTTCTATGGTTTCTCATTGTTTACACCCCTCCCGTCGTTGGTTCCCAGCGAGTACGAACTATAATGGTCACACCCAAATAGAATAGCCAAAGCTGGTCACCCATCCTATCCTTTTAATTAGAAAGAAAGATAGTAATTCAATATGCTAGACATATTTTACCCAAAATTGGCTTTGTTTGATAGAATTTTTTTCTCCTCTATTTTATTTTCTTTGTTCCAAATAAAAAATGTTAACAAACACTCAAGTTTCTACTTTTATCTTTATATCTTTATGTCATATCATAACATTTCGATGTTAATCTATTACCACTAATAAATGGATTTTTATGTATGTTATTTGTAAGAAATAAGAAAATAAACAAATTCCTATGCATTCATTGACAAACAAATTAACATTTATTTATTTTTTACAGAGGTTATATGCGTTGGGAGCAAGGAGAGTTGGAGTGACAACACTGCCCCCAATGGGATGCCTGCCAGCAGCCATGACAATATTTGGTTTGGGTAGCAACGAGTGTCTAGAATGGTTAAACAATGATGCAATTTCCTTTAATGACAGGCTTAATGCCACATCTCGGAGGTTGCAAAATCAACTTTTTGGTCTCAAGTTGATTATCTTTGATATCTACCGACCTCTATACAATATTTCCACAAGTCCTACAGCATATGGTAAGTGGATTTGTTTTCTGGGTTGATGTAAGCATGCGATTGAATCGCAGGGAGTTAAATTTATTTTGGCAAATTGTAAAAAAGTTGTAGTTATAAGCCAAGTGAGAATGACCAAAAAAAAATTCCATACACTCTCTCTCTCTCTCTCTCTCTCTCTCTCTCATTTTTAGAGAGAGAACCTTCCAATCTTTTAGGGTTTGAGATTTTCTGCCTCCATGGTGAGACTCTTCCACCGCCTTGTGAGGCTGTTCTGGGGAAGGAGGGATCGCTTTCCTCCTCCCTCACGTTGTTCCTCCTCCTTTTTGCCTTTTTCTTCACTTTTTGTTCTTGCTTTTTTGCATTTCCCAATATCGCCCACCTCGATATGTTTTGACTACCACGTGCGTGCGTGTGGATCTTACTCGCTAAAGTGTGTTTCCTACGTGCCGGCCAGTGATGTCCGCCTTCCATGCCCCGGCCATTGCTGCTACTTGCTAGTTGTTTTGTTGTTGTTCTTTTTTTGTTGGATCCAAATTAGTTTTTATTGGTGCCTCTTTCACTTCAGCTTCATTATATTTGTTGTTACTATTTCCTAGCAGGAATTTGGGTAGAGTTGAAGGGTATTGCGACAGTCATGCCCCTGTTCGGGTTCCTTGGGGTTCGAATGGGGTTAAAGGGTATCGCAACAGTCATACCCCAACTTAAGTACTTTGTTTTTGTGCTAGTACTGCTTTATGCAGCCACTTCTGATAGGACCGTATCATTTTTGGATTCATTTTCTATTGTTTAATTGTTTTTTCTGCATTGTAATTTTCACTTGGGGTTTATTGTTGGGGAATCCACCCTTTTTGTTAAGTCTCACACTCTCTCTTCCTTTCAGATCGATCAAGAGTAGAAAAGACACTCCCTTGTAACATTTTCCTCAGTCAATTAGGGGAAGAGAAAAAAATGACAAAAAAAGAAGAAGAGTTAATTAAACAATTTGAACTAGACACCTAAAAGAAGTGCCTAGTCATTTTAGCATGGCGAAGCTGTGTTAGCCTTTACTACAACTCCGTTTGGTATGACTGAAAAGCGTGGTAAACTGAAAACATTTTTTAGTGACATAATAACCATTTTTAATCCCTTAAAATGGATTCTATTTTTTTAAACCCATAAACAATTTTTTGAGTTTCAACCTCTTTTTGCACGCATTCTATCTCGCAGTTCACTCTCCTCCACCGTCGGAAGTCTCATGGAGCCCCCACTAGAGTTTGCCACTGGCCATTTCCCGCTGCCATCACCAATTTTTCCTGCAAGCCAAACGCCAAAAATTGTTTTCATCTAATTTTTTTTCTTTCTAAAAAATCATTTTGACAAGCAGAAAATATTTTATGTCGAAACAAGGAGAGCCTAAAAGACTAAACCTTATTTTTTGGGATGAATTAAGAGACAAAGCTGATTGCATATTGATTGATTAATTTTCATAAATCTGGATGATTACAGGGTTTGCTGAGTCAAGGAAGGCTTGCTGTGGGACAGGTTTGCTAGAAACGTCAATTCTATGCAATCCGTTTTCTGTGGGGACGTGTGCTAATGCATCCGATTACGTCTTTTGGGACGGTTTCCATCCATCGGACGCTGCAAACAGATTTATTGCCGAATCTTTGCTCGAAAGCGGCATGCGGCTCATGAGCTAATCATACACATGCGCGCATCTACCGTAACATTACTCTTCTTAATTTGCTCTTCAACCCAGATGTTGTTGACGGTTAATTTGGTTAATTTATTTATATTTCTTGTGGTTTTGTTTGTAATAATGGAATATGGAGGGAAGAAGATGGAGATTTCAATGATTAGATATAATTCTATTCAAGTAATGATAAATTTATTCCTGTATTTCTTTTGTCATTATCTTCTGACAATAAAAGAAAATAAATACTTGCTTACAGTTTGTGTTATCTGCTTGGCTTATGCAGTCCGGACCAATTTTGTACCCATTGAGCAGAAAATATAAAAACAAAAAATAAAAAATGAGAAAGAAAATTAAAAAAAACTGGGTGCATTTGGGTTTACGACGCAAGCTCAAAATTTTAAAATTTCTTCCAGATTATATTTTTTTAGAAAATAGTCTCTCAAAAATTAATTGTTTTACTCCTGCAAAGTCTTTCTTTTAGCTCAAAATTTTTTACTTTTTACTGACTTTGGCATCAAAAGTATTATATCGACAAACTCAACAAGCCTTTTTTTTTTTCATGCTCATTCATTTTTCCTTTTAAAAGTAAAACCACCATTGAATTTATTTATGCTTACTGATCATTGCACTTACTGGGGGCAAGAATTTAATCCCAAGCAATTTGACTATTACAATTTTTTTTTTTTTTATTAAAATCTATTACTTTTATTTAGTTTGAAATTTTTTCTACTTTGTTTCTTATGACGAAGAAGAACATACATTTTAAAATTAAGAGAAAAAGTTGTTTTCTAAAAAATAAAATTCCTTGATCCTTTAAACAAAAATCAGTAAATAATTTGAACATATTGATTTTTAGTGTCTTAAAAGTAAGCTGTGGCATTTTACAATTAAAAGGAGATTAGTGTCCAATTCAAAGTAACCAAAAAAGTATAATTTTATAAAAATTCAATAAAATTCTTTTATTGCAAAAAAAAATAAAAAAATACACAACATGATTGGCTCTCTTGTTTTGGGTCAGACTTGACATTATCTCCCAATCATTTGTAGTCTGGTTTTGATAGTTTGCATGTTTCTTTGCAAATTTCGAGCGACGTCGTTTAGTCTCCATCATTTCCCTCCCAAAATCAAAACGCGCTGTTACATATACTGGCAATCTGGCTCTTTGGGTGAGGCGAGAGGTGAGAGAGAGAGAGAGAGATGGACGACAGCCTAGCAGCGCTAAAGCTGCTGTGCCCTCAGCTGAAGGATGCGACAAAAAGGGCGCCGCAGAACGCTATGACTTGTTGATATTTGTGACTTGAATAAGACAAGTCAATACACGTGGGGCCCATTGCAAGTTGCTGTTCAGCCTAGGAATACTTCTCCTTGTTGGATTCCTTATGTGGTGTCGTGCCTTTACACACCGACTTTGAGTCCTTGCCTTGGGAGGTTTTGGAGTACTTCTCTAACTTGTATTAGGAGTACTATTCTGACTTGGAGTTGGAGTCTTTGCCCAATATATAATGGCATGGTGCTGTGCGGCAAAGTGTAGAGCAAAAAGAAAGATAATATTTGCTTGTGTTCTAGTGTGCCAAAAACGTGAAGCGCCAAAGGGAGGAGAAAAAAAGAGAGATTAGTGTCCAATTCAAAGTAACCAAAAAAGTATAATTTTATAAAAATTCAATAAAATTCTTTTTTTGAAAAAAAAAAAAAAAAAAATACACAACATGATTGGCTCTCTTGTTTTGGGTCAGACTTGACATTATCTCCCAATCATTTGTAGTCTGGCTTTGATAGTTTGCATGTTTCTTTGCAACTTTCGAGCGACGTCGTTTAGTCTCCATCGTTTCCCTCCCAAAATCAAAACGCGCTGTTACATGTACTGGCAATCTGGCTCTTTGGGTGAGGCGAGAGGTGAGAAATTGAGAGAGAGAGAGAGATGGACAACAGCCTAGCAGCGCTAAAGCTGCTGTGCGCTCAGCTGAAGGATGCGACAAAAAGGGCGCCGCAGAACGCTATGACTCTTGGTGGCATCCTCTTCCAACGCGCCTGGTTACAGGTTCTCGCTCTGTCTCTCTCTCTTGTTTTCCCAAAGCACCCTTCCCATTTTACTATGTGAAAAACTCTATACAGATAAATATCACAATTTTATGCGGAATTAACGGTTATTTATCAAAGCAAACAATCACCAAAATTTGAACATTTTTGTAAACGTTCTAAAAGTAAAACCTCTCCGGGGTAGCCAAACCCAGGAAATCACTATCAAAAGATTATCCAGTGATTATAGACACTAGGAACACTTACAATCCTTTGCAAGACCTTAACTCTGTAAGATCGACAAGCCTCCAACTTATATCATCGCTCACAATCTTTTTCAACGTGATTCTCCTTTATCGGACCTTTTGCGAAAGACTTCAATTAAGCACACAATCAAAACTAACAAAAATCCTCTAAGAGGAATCAATTTGGCTTGCAGCAAAATAATCACTCAAGCACAGCCTCACACGAACTCTTTGGGGGTGAAAATTTGTGCCTCTCTCCTCTATAATGATGTATATATACCCCCGACAAAACCCTAGACCTAACCCACTTAAAATCACGTTTTTGGGCCTAAAACTTACGGGGTGTCCGGACAGGTTAATGGGCTGTCCGGACAGGGCTTTACGGAGCAGAAACTGAGTTTCTGGAAATGCGGTCCAGACCCGGGGAAGGCCTGTCCGGATAGGGCATGCAATCAGCATTTTGGAAATGCTGTCCAGCCTTGATCAACAGCTCCGATCGATGGGCGTTTGTGGTCCGATTGAGCTGAAATTGTGCAGGGACGTCCATAACATATGAGTCTACATTATGAACGGTGGAGATTGGATTCTGAGCATTCTATATCAGTGTTTGAGCCCATAAACAGTAACATCTGCATTTTGGAACTGAATTAAGCTAACACAAGAACTAACAAACCCCCTTTGGCAATTCAGTGACAAAACCAAAATGTCGAGCCAATCCCATCTTCTCCCCATATTTACTCCCCCTTTTTGTCACAGAATGACAAAAGGTCTTCATGTTTCATGAAACACTTCACAAAATACATCAAGGCATATGTGGAACAAGAAGACATAAATAAAACTCATGATAAAAAAAATGACGTAGGATGCATGATCACAAAGAAACATCAGCAAAACTCCCCCTCAATATATGACTTAATTAACAACGAGAAACTGGAAATGCAAAACATGTTTCTCCCGCTCAAAAGTCAAATGAACACATATGATACACACATCAACGACTCATGTATTTCAACAATGAATACCTCAAACATGCTCAAAATATGCAAAATATACATGAGATTAAAAATGGCAAGGAACTCATAATGCTTAACCCAAGCAAAAGACACAATGTTCCATTTAAACAATGCTTGTTTGGTGTGTGTGTGTAAGCCATTCAAAGAGAAAAATGGTCAACTTACAAAATGAGGAGAAAGTTTCACCAAAATGAGGTTTTGACAAGTATATCAAATCAAAAGTCAAACCTTATTATACTAGGGCCTAGTCACTCTCATCCTATACATTTCTCTTTGTAAAACAATTTGCACAAGTTTGACACAGTGAAATAAATTCATTTTGGAATATGAACTTTTGATTTTATTTGTTTATTTTTCTCTTTGAGAAAGTGTCCTTAAACTTTTGGTGCTTATCACAAAAGAGAAAACAGGAATTTTTAAGCTCTAGGTTCAACTAGCATATGGTCAATTTGAAAAATATGACTAATCAAAAACTTCATATGGTTACCTAACAGATCTCACAAATAAAGCGAAACAAAACCTCAATTTAAGCTTAAATGTGCACAAGAGATAAAGCATAGGCAAAATGTACCACATAAGCTCAGGCTTTAGGTAACCACAAAAACAAGTCCATTGACACAAATTTTCATCTCATGCATATTAAGAACATTCCAAGATGCAATGAATTAAATCCATGAAAGCAACATGAGAAATTAATGGACTATCTAGGTGCATAAGACAAAAGAAAGAAAAGAAAACAATCAAAGTAACATATTTTTGTCTTTTTGAAATTTTTTACAAAAGAAATGCACATGAACGAAAACAAATTCAAAACAAAAAAAAAAAAAATGCAATGAAAAACGAAAAACAACATGCTCTAGGATATGCAAAGATATGCAAGAAAATCAATCCTAGGCATGTGGGTGACTCACCTAACATAAGGTGAGATCATCACCACTCCCCCTCAAGGGGTGAATGGTATCATCATTCCTAACCCAAACTTGAGAAATCTTAGGTCTAGACTTATGACTTTGCTCAAACTTATCTAGCCTAGACAACACTTCTCTCATCATTATGACCAAACCCTCACTTTCTTTCCTAGAATAGGAATTTTCATTTATATGCACATGAGGTTTAAAATTAAAATAGTGGGGTCGAATGTAACCCACTTTTCCACAGTGATGACATGTAGGGACAAACCTTTGAGAAGGTAATTTCCTAGGAGGATGCACGACTCTAGGTGTAGGGTAAGATACATGAGGCTCAATGTAGATTTTCTTACCTTTCTTACCTTGAGGAGTCGGAGCAACTACTTGCTTTTCTTCACTTGAAGATTCTTCTATTTTCACTGGTTTAACAAAAACAGTTTTTGAAGTAGAAGCACGGTTAGAAGACAAAGAAGCAGTTTTATCAAATCCTAAGCCAGATCTGTCGCTAGAATGCTTTTGAATATGCAACATTTTACCAAGCTTTTCACTAGAGAATTTACTCAAGTGATTTCTAGATGCAATCATATCATTTTGAAGGGATTTATTTTTAGCAATTAACACATGATTTTCAGATTTGAGAGTATTGCAAATAGCATGTGAATTACTCAAAGATTTCAACAAATTACCCCTTTCAAGCTCAAGATTCTTAAAATCCTTAACAATTTTCAAGTTAGTATTTCTAAGCATAGAAAAATTTTCCATTAAATTGTTAAAGGAGTTTTGAAGATCATTAACCCTATTTGATTCATTATCAGAGGCAGACTGAACATCTGATTGATTAGAATCATCAGAATCATGGGATGCAACAAAAGCCATATAATTAGGAGTTTCTTCCTCATTGGTGTCACTCAAGGTAATATTGAAGGCTTTTTGGTCTTTTAGCTTATTACTCTTGAGATTAGCACAATCATTGTGAACACGACCATAGCCAGAACACTCATAACATTTTAGACCACATGGGTCTCTTTCATTTCTTTCCTGAGTACTTCTTTTTGTTTTCCAAATCTCTTGGAAATTCTATGTTCATTCTTATAAAACTTTCTAGCTATCAAGGCAAGTTCCTCATCATCTGGTGATTCCTCATTAGATAACTCATCAAAGTTCTTCCTAAGAGTTCTAAGGGCAAGATCCTTATTTTTCCTAGGTTGAGGCAAAGAAAACTCATAAGTCTGAAATGCACCAACTAACTCTTCTATCCTCATGGTTTCCAGATTAGTGCATGACTCAATGGCTGTTACCTTCATTCTGAATCTTTCAGGGAGTGATCTCATGACCTTTCTAATAATCTTAGTGTCAGAAACTTTCTTTCCTAGATTTATCATGGAATTTCTAATTTCACTAAGTTTACCAAAGAAATCATTAAATGTCTCATCCTCTAACATTTTAATTTCCTCAAACTTAGAAACTAACATTTGAAGTTTTGAAGCTTTAACAAGATTTGTTCCTTCATAAGTAGTTTCTAGGTTCTCCCATGCATCTTTGGCACTATCACAATTTGAAATTCTGCAGAACTCAGTTTGTGAAATTGCCAACAATAAAGCATTCATAGCTTTGTCATTCGCTATACGAGTTTGTTTTTCATCATTAGACCATTCAGCTGTCGGCTTATCTAGAGCTTTAAATCCAGATTCAATGACATGTCAAACGTCTATAGATTTTAAGAAAAATCTCATACGGGACTTCTAATAGCCATAATTTGATCCATCAAAATTAGGCACAGTGTTAAAGGTTTGAGACATCTTAAACAAGAAACAAAGATCACACTCAGGAATTTAATCCTTCACAGAGTGAACTCGCTCTGATACCAATTGAAAAACTCTATACAGATAAACATCACAATTTTATGCGAAATTAACTGTTATTTATCAAAGCAAACAATCACCAAAATTTGAACAATCACACACAAAGATTTTGGTGACGAAGAGGAAACCTTTTAGAAAATGTTCTAAAAGTAAAACCTCTCCGAGGCAACCAAACCTAGGAAATCACTATCAAAAGATTATCAAGAGATTACAAACACTAGGAACACTTACAACCCTTTGCAAGACCTTGACTCTATAAGATCGACTAGCCTCCAACTTGTCTCCTCGCTCACAATCTTCTTCAACGTGATTCTCCTTTATCGGACCCTTTCGATAGACTTCAATTAAGCATACAATCAAAACTAACAAAAATCCTCTAAGTGGAATCAATTTGGCTCACAACAAAATAATCACTCAAGCACAGCCTCAGACGAACTCTCTGGGGGTGAAAATTTGTATCTCTCTCTTCTATAATGATGTATATATACCCCCGACAAAACCCTAGACCTAACCCACTTAAAATCACGTTTTTGGGCCTAAAACTTATGGGGTGTTCGGACAGCCCACTAACCTGTCCGGACAGGGCTTTACGGAGTAGAAACTGAGTTTCTGGAAATGTGGCCCGGACCTGGGGAAGGCTAGTCTGGACAGGGCATGCAATCAGCATTCTAGAAATGTTGTCCAGCCTTGGACAGGGCATGCAATCAGCGATTGGTGTTTGTGGTCCGATTGAGCTGAAATTTTGCAGGGACGTTCATAACATATGAATCTACATTATGAACGGTGGAGATTGGATTCTGAGCATTCTATATCAGTGTTTGAGCCTATGAACAGTAACCTCTGCATTTTGGAATTGAATTAAGCCAACACAAAAACTAACACTATGCAATTCTCTATTTCGAATCAATTTCTGTATCTCAGGGCGTTCTGGTCTCAGCCCCCGACGAAAACAACAACATAGAAGCGCCGTTGTTTCTCGAGAACAGCACCAGTGTCGTCAAGCTCTCCCTCAACTCTGCCGACTTTTGTTTGCACCCTTGGAAGACCGGTACCAAAATTTTCACTATCTGGCGGCGTATTATAGCATTTCTGAGAAATAGATGCTAAATTTGATTGTTTTTCTCACCCTCTCTATGTTTCTTTGTACTACAAGGATGTGTGTGATGGTTATTGGAGAATATAGTGCAGGTGCAGTTGAGCCCCCAGTGATCAAGGTACAAAGTTGTTTTCTCATTGTTGGATGAAAACAATTGTAGAATAATGAAAGAGCAAAATTTTGAAAAGAATTTTCACCGTTGCAAATATTTGGGCATTGTGTATTTGATATTAGGTTCACAAGATTGTTGATCTTTCAGCGATCCTGGATCGAGAGGCGATGTGGTATCTTGAAGTTATGGAGGCATACAAACTATTCTACGGCCCCCTAGTTGAAGAATTTGTGTGATTCTGTCAGACCATCTCTCAGGGAGAGCAACACTTTCAGTCAAGGTTGATGCTTTTCGGCCAATCACTAAGAAGTCATCATAAATGAAGATTGTGAAACATTTGGGATATTTCGCTTCATTTATAATTTGACATGTAGAATTCTCTCAAACCTCAAAGGCCAAAGTTGTGTCGGTTTTCAAGTGTTCTAATACAAATTTGTAGTCTCTATTACAATGAAACGACAAACATGAGAGATTTAATTCTCACTCATTTCCTTTTTACAATGTTCTGATGTTCTGTGGTTTGCCAGCAACAAAGTGCCAAAAGTGCAGAGTCGATTGAAGGTACACAAAAGCTCATAATGATATTTGCTTTTCAAGCATATTCCATCCCCACAAACTAGTGTATTGCATTAAACAGCCAAATGTTTTGGATAATATGCATCTGGTTGCTTAAAAGATTCACTTGACTTCTACTTGCAAAACTAACAACGTAAAAGTGAGGCCGGGGGCATCGACTGATCATCATTTTCATGTACGAGGCACAAATTCGATCTCTTGAAATCTTGTATTGACAGCTAAATTTCAATGTTCCTAGCAGAATTTATGAAAAAATGTATTCCTCCTTGCAATATTTTTACAAGAGTTTTCTCTGCTGTGATTGAACGGGGCCATACATCTCGAAAGTAGGACGCATATGGTGATACGAAAAATTTCATTCCTTGAAGGACTATGCAGCATTACATCTGTGATCAAGGATTAGCACTCATGAATGATGTATTTATAAAATATGTATAAAAATAATTTTAATTGATATGTCATATTGACACATGAAATGGGCAGAGGCAAGTAGCAATGTGTTGGTATCCAGTCATGCCAATAGACGTATCAGAAAACACAGAGCAGCAAGAACATGATCAGGATTGTAAACTTACAAAGCTGTTTTCAGATTAGTTTCTTGGATGTTATAGCAAGCTGGCCTCGGCAGGTCTCAACCAAATTCCGAGGAGTCTCGACGATGTCCTAGCGGGGTCCTTATGACATTCCGGTTAAGTTTGTCGAATTAAGAATAAAATGCTCAAACTCGAAAAATAATTTATGATTTTTTTTAAAAAAGAAAATCATTTTACGGAAATTAAAGAGTCTTTTAATATTTTTTGTTGACTATTATTTTTTGTCGCACCTAACACCTAAAAATATATAAAATATTTATCAAAAAATCATTTTTCAACCAAACATACTAAGAGCCTTAAGAAGTTCGTTCCTCTCATTTATAAAGCTTTCTCAACTTATGGGAATTAATTAGACCAGTTTCGGCCACCCCATACGGCCGGTATGGGGTGGCCGAAACCACCCCAGCCCCTTGGGGGTGGTGCAGCCACCCCCAAATGCACCCGACCCCTTCTTTTTTTTTTTTTTTTGGCCATGAGGGTGGTTCGACCACCCCCAGATCGGCCAGGGGGTGGCTCCAGCCACCTCCTTGGCCAAAAATGGGGTGGTCCGGCCATCCCATTTTGGCCAAGCCACCCCGATATTTCTCCCTTTTTTTTTTTTTTTTTTTTTAATATTTTTCTTTTTCTTTTTCTTTTTAACGAAAAAAAAAATATAATTTTAATGCCCAAAACGGTGTCGTTTTGGGTTGGGGTGGGTGCTGTAGTTTTGGGCATTTTCAGAATTTCAAGTGGGTTGGGTAGGGGTATAATGGACATTTAACGTTGAAAACTAACAGAGGGGTCCAAAGTGAGAGAAAATGGAAGTTTAGGGGTCCAAAATGAGAGATTTAGAAGTTCAGTGGGGTTTGCAAAATCGGCCAGAAGTTTAGGGGGGCTTAGTGAAGTTTCCCCCTTTTTTTTTTTTTTTTTTTCATTTCTTTCCTGAGTTTTCTCAAACAAAGGATTGCAATCATTTTGTAATGTGGCCACATGAACGATTTGAAAGAAAACATAATCAAATGAATATATAAAACAATAGCAGAATAAAATAAAATAAACATATAGATTTTACATAATTCCGTCTATAATATAATAAAATTTTAAAAGCTACTTTATACTCTTATTTAATTGATAATTTTACAATACAAAAGACTCCTACTTATAAGAGAATTGAGATAAATAATTATCAAACCTAATTTCAATTAATCCTATAAAATAGAAGTTGTCCAATAGCATTTTCTAAAAATTTTGTCATGTTTCTTGGAACATGCAGTGACTTCTCAACCGACCATCTTTGTTTGCTTGGTGGTTAAAATGTGTGTGATTAAAGTGTGTCTTGTTTCATGGAACATGCAGTGACTTCTCAACCGACCATCTTTGTTTTCTTGGAAAATGCAGTGTCTTCTCAACAGACCATCTTTGTTTGCATGGTGATTAATGTATGTTAAAATCAGAGGTTTAAAGGTTGGTTTCCAACCAGTTATTGCAGCCCTCCTTAAATTCTCACCTCCCTAACACACTACAACCAGTTAAGATTATATATAATAATAATAATAATAATAATAATAATAATAATAATAATTATAATGGGAATCCCAAGATCTTTCGTGGCTTTCATTCTTCTTCTGTTTCTTCGGCTATTTGTGGCTGATGGGTAGTATGGTGATGGGCAGTATGGGCCAGCAATGTACTTCTTCGGGGTCTCCGGCTTTGATGTCGGAAACAATAACAACCTCTTTACTCTTGTCAAATCAAATTTCTCGCCATATGGTTGAGACTTTCTGACCAAACAACCAACCGGGAGGTTCTGCAATGGAAAGCTTGCCTGTGACTTCGCTGGTTCATCTTTCTCAAACTCCTCAATTCAAAGTTTCTCTCTCTATTTTTTTATTTTTTATTTTTATTTTTAATTTATTTGTTTATTATTATTTGCTTTATATCCGAGTATCCGGGGACTTGCCCTAACTAGTTTCTTGAGATACCAAGTGCAAAAAGCCCCTCCATCTAGATTGGGTAAACCTCAGGCTCTCACTCATAGGTGTTGCCCTAAAAAAAATTTGATCAAAGGGGATGAAGCTAATTAGACCTAATGCTTCATGAAGTACCATGACCAAGTAGTTTACCACCCAAACCATCCAGAGACCAAACCACATTAAGACTGAGGGAGGCCGTACGTGGCACTCACTGATTTTCGAATATTCTTTTAATTTTTTTATTAAGTTAAATATGTGAAATTTCTGGTTAAAAACTAAGCCTAATTCTTCATTGCCCCCCAAAATAAGAAATTCTAGTTCGGTCCCAAGATGAACCAACCCTTTGGGGTTAAAGTTTCTCTACTAATAGAAGTTTCTCTATTAATAATAATGCTTTCTACTGCTTCTTTAATGGAGTTCTCATTTGTGTGTGTTTGTTTTTTTTTTTAAAATTACAGATGAACGCCTAGAGATCCCTTATCCACAAGCTTATCTTAGCAGATAAGCCAACGGAAATAACCTCTTGTAAGCCAACGGAAATAACCTCTTGACAGGTGCAAACTATGCTTCAGCTGCTTCTGGCTATTTTGATGCTACAGCCGAACTATATGTAAATACATTAACAAGAAAAAAAAATAGGTGAAATGCCCAACACATAAAATATTTAATTGAAATAGAAACATGAATTCGAAGTCAGAGCCTAAACTCTTACTCCGATACAATGCTAAATAATTGCTTATTCTGAAAGCTCAAGGAGGTAAAAATAAATAAATTTAATCATTTAATTTACATTCTAGCAATATATGTTGTGGATTTTGGTGGTGTAGAATACGATCTCATTAAGTCAGCAGCTGGAGAACTACAGGGAGTACCAAAATAGGCTGGTGGAAATTGCAGGGAGATCAAATGCTTCAACAATAACATCTGATGCAGTCAACTATCTTAGTGCTGGGAGTAGTGGCTTTTTTTAGAACTATTATATTGATCCTCTTCTTCAACTCGCCTTTACTTTTGATCGCTTCTCAGACATTCTCATGCAATCCTATACAAACTTCATCCAGGTCTTTCCTCATAGCACTTCTCAAACATAGATTATAATTGCCATTTTTTAATTCATAAGATAGTAATTATAATTCAATGGGAATCCGCAATTGGTTGGGTACGCACTAGGACATAGGTTCGAAATACCCACACTAGTCTAATTCGTGTTAGCCAATTTGAGTTTGGCTGATCTCTTGTAGGGATTAGGTAAAGCTATGACTCAACTGGGCTTGATGCAATTTCTATGGTTTCTCATTGTTTACACCCCTCCCCTCGTTGGTTCCCAGCGAGTAGGTACTATAATGGTCACACCCAAATAGAATTGCCAAAGCCGGTCACCAATCCTATCCTTTTAATTAGAAAAAAGAAAAGAAAAGAAAAGAAAAGAACGAAAGATAGTAATTCAGTATGCTAGACATATTTTACCCAAAATTGGCTTCGTTTGATAGAATTTTTTTCTCTATTTTTTTTTCTTTGTTCCAAATAAAAAATGTTATCAAACACTCAAGTTTCTACTACTTTATCTTTATATCTTTTTGTCGTATCATAACATTTCGATGTTAATCTATTACCACAAATAAATGGGTTGTTATGTATGTTATTTGTAAGAAATAAGAAATAAACAAATTCCTATGCATTCATTGATAAACAAATTAACATTTAATTATTTTTTACAGAGGCTATATGCATTGGGAGCAAGGAGAGTTGGAGTGACAGCACTGCACCCAATGGGATGCCTGCCAGTAGCCATGGCAATAGTTGGTTTGGGTAGCAACGAGTGTCTAGAATGGTTAACCAATGATGCAATTTCCTTCAATAACAGGGTTAATGCCACATCTCATAGGTTGCAAAATCAACTTTTTGGTCTCAAGTTGATTATCTGTGATATCTACCGACCTTTTACAATATTTCCACAAGTCCTACAGCATATGGTAAGTGGATTTGTTTTCTGGGTTGATGTAAGCATGCGATTGAAGGGAGTTAAATTTATTTTGGCAAATTGTAAAAAAGTTGTAGTTATAAGCTAAGTGAGATTGACCAAAAAAAATTTCCATACACTTAGAGAGAGAACCTTCCAATCTTTTAGGGTTTGAGATTTTCTGCCTCCATGGTGAGACTCTTCCACCGCCTTGTGAGGCTGTTCTGGGGAAGGAGGGATCTCTTTCCTCCTCCCTCACGTTGTTCCTCCTCCTTTTTGCCTTCTTCTTCACTTTTTGTTCTTGCTTTTTTGCATTTCCCAATATCGCCCGCCTCGATCTGTTCTGACCACCACGTGCGTGCGTGTGGATCTTACTCGCTGAAGTGTGTTTCCTACGTGCCGGCCAGTGATGTTCGCCTTCCATGCCCTGCCGTTGCTGCTACTTGCTAGTTGTTTTGTTGTTGATCTTTTTTTGTTGGATCCAAATTAGTTTTTATCGGTGCCTCTTTAACTTCAGCTTCATTATAGTTGTTGTTACCATTTCCTAGCAGGAATTTGGGTAGAGTTGAAGGGTATTGCGACAGTCATGCCCCTGTTCGTGTTCCTAGGGGTTTGAATGGGGTTAAAGGGTATTGCAACAGTCATACCCCTACTTGAGTCCTTTGTTTTTGTGTTAGTATTGCTTTAAGCAACAACTTCTGATTGGACCTTATCATTTTTTGATTCATTTTCCATTGTTTAATTGTTTTTTCTGCATTATAATTTTAACTTTGGGTTTATTGTTGGGGAATCCACCCCTTTTGTTAGGTCTCACACTCTCTCTTCCTTTCAGATCGATCAAGAGTAGAAAAGACACTCCTTTGTAACATTTTCCTCATTCAATTAGGGGAAGAAAAAAAAATGACAAAAAAAGAAGAAGAGCTAATTAAACAATTTGAACTAGACACCTAAAAGAAGTGCCTAGTCATTTTAGCATGGCGAAGCTGTGTTAGCCTCTACTACAACTCTGTTTGGTACGACTGAAAAGCGTGGTTAAATTGAAAACATTTTTTAGTGACATAAAAACCATTTTTAATCCCGTAAAATGGATTCTATTTTTTTAAAACCATAAACTATTTTTTGAGTTTCAACCTCTTTTTGCATGCATTCTCTCTCGCAGTTCATTCTTCTCCACCGTCGGAAGTCGCATGGAGCCCCCACTAGAGTTTGCCGCTGGCCGCTGCAACCAGAGGTTGCCAGAAGTCATTGGCCTTTTCCTGCTGCCATCACCAATTTTTCCTGCAAGCCAAACGCCAAAAATCATTTCGATAAGAAGAAAATATTTTATGTCGAAACAAAGAGTGCCTAAGAGACTAAACCTTATTTTTTTGGATGAATTAAGAGACAAAGCTGATTGAATATTGATTGATTAATTTTCATAAATCTGGATGATTACTGGGTTTCCTGAGTCAAGGAAGGCTTGCTGTGGAATAGGTTTGCTAGAAACGTCAATTCTATGCAATCCGTTTTCTGTGGGGCCGTGTGCTAATGCATCCGATTACGTCTTTTGGGACGGTTTCCATCCATCGGACGCTGCAAACAGATTTATTGCCGAATCTTTGCTCGAAAGTGGCATGCGGCTCGTGAGCTAATCATACACATGCGCGCATCTACCGTAACATTACTCTTAATTTGCTCTTCAACCCAGATGTTGTTGACAGTTAATTTGGTTAATTTATTTATATTTCTTGTGGTTTTGTTTGTAATAATGGAATATGGAGGGAAGAAGATGGAGATTTCAATGATTAGATACAATTCTATTCAAGTAATGATAAATTTATTCCTGTATTTCTTTTGTCATTATCTTCTGACAATAAAAGAAAATAAATACTTGCTCACAGTTTGTGTTATCTGCTTGGCTTATGCAGCCAGGACCAATTTTCTACCCATTGAGCAGAAAATATAAAAATAAAAAATAAAAAATGAGAAAGAAAATTAAAAAAAAAAACTGGGTCCTTTTGGGTTTACGAGGCAAGCTCAAAATTTTAAAATTATATTTTTTTAGAAAATAGTCTCTCAAAAGTTTTTTTTTTTTTTTTCTGCTACAAAGTCTTTTTTTGAGCTAAATTTTTTTTTACCAAACTCAACAAGCCTTTTTTTTTTTTTTCAAGCTCATTCATTTTGCCTTTTAAAAGTAAAACCACCATTGAATTTATTTATGCTTAATGATCATTACTTTTTTTTTAAAATTTTTATTTTTGTAAATCTTTTACTTTTATTTAGTTTGAAATTTTTTCTACTTTACTTCTTATGACGAAAAACATACATTTCAAAATTACGACAAAAAGTTGTTTTCTAAAAAATAAAATTCCTTGATCCTTTCAACAAAAATCAGTAAATAATTTTAACATATTGATTTTTAGTGTCTTAAAAGTAAGTTGTGTATAACATTTTACAATTAAAAGGAGATAGTGTCCAATTCAAAGGAACTAAAAAAGTATAATTTTATAAAAATTCAATAAAATTCTTTAATTGAAAAAAATAAAAAAATAAAAAAATAAAACACAACATGATTGGCTCTCTTGTTTTGGGTCGGACTTGACATTATCTCCCAATGATTTGTAGTTCAGTTTTGACTGTTTGCATGTTTCTTTGCAACTTTCGAACGACGTCGTTTAGTCTCCATATTTTCCCTCCTAAAATCGAAACGTGCTGTTCCACATACTGGCATTCTGGCTCTTTGGGTGAGGCGAGAGGTGAGAAATTGAAAGAGAGAGAGAGAGAGAGATGGACAACAGCCTAGCAGCGCTAAAGCTGTTGTGCGCTCAGCTGAAGGACGCGACAAAAAGGGCGCCGCAGAACGGTATGACTCTCAGTGGCATCCTCTTCCAATGCGCCTTGTTACAGGTTCTCTCTCTCTTTCTCCCTCTCTCGCTCTCTCTCTTGTTTTCCCAAAACACCCTTCCCATTTTACTATGCAATTCTCCATTCTGAATCAATTTCTGTATCTCAGGGTGTTCTGGTCTCAGCCACCGACGAAAACAACAACGTAGAAGCGCCATTGCTTCTCGACAACAGCACTGGCATCGTCAAGCTCTCCCTCAATTCCGCCGACTTCCGTTTGCGCCCTTGGAAGACCGTTACCAAAATTTTCAGTCTCCGACGGCGTATTATAGCATTTCCGAGAAATAGCTGCCGAATTTGATTGTTTTTCTCACCCTCTCAATGTTTCTTTGTACTACAGGGATGTGTGTGATGGTTATTGGAGGATATAGTGCAGGTGCAATTGAGCCCCTAGTGATCAAGGTACAAAGTTGTTTGCTCATTGTTGGATGAAAACAATTGTAGAATAGTGAAAGAGCAAAATTTTGAACAGAATTTTCACCGTTCCAAATATTTGGGCATTGTGTATTTCATATTAGGTTCACAAGATTGTTGATCTTTCAACGATCCCGGACCGAGAGGCGATGTGGTATCTTGAAGTTATGGAGGCATACAAACTGATCTACGGCCCCTTAGTTGTAGAACTTGTGTGACTCTGTTAAACCATCTCTCAGAGAGAGCAACGCTTTCAGTCAAGATTGATGCTTTTCGGCCAATCACTAAGAAGTCATCATAAATGAAGATTGTGAAACATTTGGGATATTTCGCTTCATTTATAACTTGACATGTAGAATTCTCTCAACTCTCAAAGGCCAAAGTTGTGTCGGTTTTCAAGTGTTCTAATACAAATTTGTAGTCTCTATCACAATGAAACGACAAACATGAGTGACTTAATTCTCACTCATTTGCTTTTTACGATGTTCTGATGTTCTGTGGTCTGCTGAGAAGAAAGTGCCAAAAGTGCAGAGTCGATTCAAGGTACACAAAAGCTCAGAATGATATTTGTTTTCCAAGCATATTCCATCCCCAGAAACTAGTGTATTGCATTAAACAGCCAAATGTTTTGGATAATATTGATGCATTGTGACTTAGTGGGTTGCAGCGAAGAACATCAATAAGCAGTGGATAAATAACTCTAGATCTAGATTCTATCAAAGATCTAAGAATTCTTCTTGACAAAACTAGATACTCTCTAGGTTTTGAAGGAAAAGAGGAATAAACTCAACTTTGAGTATTCTCATTAATCAAAATCAATAATAAACAACAACTATTTTTTCTGGAAGCTATAAGCATATATTTATAGCCCAAAACCCTAAACATAATAAAATATGACATAAATACCCCCAAAACCCTAAACCTAACAAAATAACGTAATATTGACTCTCAAAACCCTAATCCTACTAAAACAAGGAAATAAAGATGGCTTAACCATAATAAAATGCGGAATATAACATAAGCAGCTTCGTGTGTGATCGATCGCAGGTACAAGTGCGATCGATCGCAGTTTCATGGACTTGCGATCTGCATCATCCTCCCCTTGTTGGAGAGAATTCGCCCTTGAATTCGGCCGGTTCTTTCCACGGTCCTTTGGATGTCCAATCAACTCATTCCATTCTCCTCTGCTCAAAATCACAACAAGGTCACATCCCATAATAAACATGATATCCTTATTCATCAACACACCCCCACGCTTATATTGAAGACCCTACGCCTCCCCTTACAGTGTAGGTTTGCCATGCTCTTGTCGTGCCTTTTCCTTTCCCCATGCTACGAGAATTCCCAAAGTCGTTCACAAGAACCCCTTCACTCTTTGATAGACAAGTCGCCTCCACCCCATAGATCTCATCACAACTTTGGTTAAAAGTTTTTGATAAGATAACATCTACTCCAAGGAAATCAACTTCCAAATCAAAGAATTCTCGTTTAGGACTTTTATCAAACACTTGGTTTATATAATTCACCTCTTCGTCACTTTTAATTCTAATAGAAATTAGGGAAAAAAAAAAGAAAAAAAAAAAGAACTATGCAAGGATGATGGCATTAGGAAAAAATGTGCAGATAAGAAAGATAAATAATTTACCCTTTGAGATCTCTAAAGCTAAATCAGATACATCAGAAAGAATATTTGCAATCAGTATTGCAGTAGTAACACAAGAGCTGGCAACCTACGGAAGAGATATCAATCAACTCAAAGCGCCTCAAAGAATTTACCCTCAAAGAATATTACAAAATATTCACACGTTCTACTGATGCACAATTTTCTTATGACAAGGATTTCTCTTTTGTTTTTTTCTTGGCTAGAGGCTAATAGTTAGTGACACCGGGTAGAACTAGGATTGTTCTGACAGCGTATAAAAGCAGTAGAAACTAAGATTTGAAGATAGAAAAGGGAATTCAGGAAGAGAGAAAATAACAAATAGGGAAGAGAAAATCCCTAAGTGCCCCAAATAAGCAAACAGAGAAATAACTCTGAAAGACTTAAATTTAATTGATAGTATAAACTGGATTCTTCAGAAATAACAAAGACTAGATGCCTTTATATAGGCTAGGCACCTCCTAAATTAACAAGGAAAAGGAAAAATAAACCTAATTGGAAAAGGAAAAGCAAACCTAATTGGAAAAGGAAAACAAATCCTAATAGAAAAAGAAAACCCCCATCCTTATTGAAGAAGGAAAACTAAAACACACATACATAATTAAAATAATAATTTTCTCAAATTTCTCCTGCATCAGTCTCCTCGGGTTGGAAAAGAATTCGTCCTCGAATTCAAGTCATCTTTGCCGGGTTGGAGATAATCCGTCGATCCTTCGGATGACTAATCAATCCCTTCCATCCCTTTCTCTTCAAAAATAAAATACTGTAACATCCTGATATAAATAACACTCCCTTAATTACCACAAGAATGTGAGTATCATCTTGAAAATTCTTTCCAACAAGTTGAGATAATGCAATCTTTACACGCACTTTACTTATTTTCTCCCTTTCACGTGCCATGAAGATCTCCCAAAAGGGATTGACGATCTCTTCTGTTCTAAACATAATATTCTCATCAACCAAGTAAAACTGATCAAAACCACCATCATCAAGAGAATTTGATAAAATATTGTCTACCCCAAGGAAATCCACTAAATCGATTTCTTCAACCTTCAACTTAAACCCTTCAAATTTAGGGCTTTCTTCAAACACGTCATAGTTATTATTTTCTTCAATAAAATTTTCAGCATTAACCACAAAACTTACCTCCTTCAATAAATCCTCTTCGTCAGGATAGATGTCATAGATTAGTGGAGAGACCCAATCTACAGAAAAATCTTCCTTAATAAATTTATCTTCCTCCTCCACATGAGATGGATTTGGTAGATGGGCTTGAGACTTGTTAACAATAGTTAAGGATGTGAGAGTACCATAAATTTTTGGAAACTCAACTCTAAAGCCTAAGTCTTCATGCCACTCATCCCGAACACACTGTTCCCGAACCAGAACAGGCTTGTGATACGGGTTCTCGAAATTGAAGTTTGAATTGCGACCGTCAATATCGCAATACATCTCCAAGTTTTGAGCCGCTAGACGCTGGGTTAACTCAGCAACCTGCCTCTGCAAATCTTCAATCATCACGTCTTGTATACTGCGCTCATGGTAAGGGACTTCCTCCTTCGGAACCTGTCCACGTTGACCACGACCACTAGTCATGAAAAACTAATGAAAAAAATCATCCCAAGAAGACACTAAGCTTTGATACCAACTGACGCCGGGCAGAACTAGGATTGTTCTGACAGCGTATAAAAGCAGCAGAAACTAAGATTTGAAGATAGAAAAGGGAATTCAGGAAGAGAGAAAATAACAAGTAGGGAAGAGAAAATCCCTAAGTGCCCCAAATAAGCAAACAGAGAAATAACTCTAAAAAACTTAAATTTAATTGATAGTATAAACTGGATTCTTCAGAAATAACAAAGACTAGATGCCTTTATATAGGCTAGGCACCTCCTAAATTAACAAGGAAAAGGAAAAGCAAACCTAATTGGAAAAGGAAAAGCAAACCTAATTGGAAAAGGAAAACAAATCCTAATAGAAAAAGAAAACCCCCATCCTTATTGAAGAAGGAAAACTAAAACACACATACATAATTAAAATAATAATTTTCTCAAATTTCTCCTGCATCAGTTAGTCATTTCAATTTATACAATACTTATAGTATCCAATTAATTTCTTTAGTAGTAAGGGCAGACAACTCCAAAGTTCAAAAGATATAGAACAGTCGAGAATCAAACATTCAGCAAACTACCAATTATCAAAACATTATCTGGAAAGGGTGAAATGATCGAAACATCACTACCAAAAATTACACTTATCCTATATGTATATAATATACCAGTATTTTATGATTTTCAGCAAGCTCAAATGTACCTCAACTTTTTCAGGGAGTTTGACCATGTCACAAGTCAGTCTAAAAAGTTCCTTATTAGAACAGATTTCTTGAGAATAACCATCTAAAGCAGAAAGAGCTTCAATTGCATGAAGGAAACTAACAAAGAAACATTTTCCCCTCACCACTAATTATTTGGTGAGAGGTAAATAATTCCTCAGATATTTCTTCTCCATTTCTTTTCCTCAAACCAACGCCTCTGTCCTCTTAAATCTCATGAACCACATGAAACTAGAAACATCAGGAGAACCACATGAATCAAAAGTTTCCATATATATTAAAAGGAAAATGACAAACAAATCTTACAGATCTGAGAGGACAGAGGCGCTGGTTGAGGAAAAAGAATGGAGAAGAAGATCCAAAGAAATTACAAGATTGACAAGTGCCACAAGTGGGAAATCCTTGGGTTGAAAATGAGAGAAGGAATAAATGGGACGTGATAGTAAAAATCAATATTTAATTTGTTTTCACACGCTCTTGTTCATCTAAAGGCTGATTTTCATTGCCACATCATTCCAGTTCTATTATGATTGAATAACAATATACTAAATAGCATTACTCAATAAAAAAAACATAGGTTAAGGTTTCTCAGACAGAGTGACAACTCATTCAAACAACAATATGTTAGTAAAAAACTGTAAATTTTAAAATTATGAAACTCAGACAACTGCTTGCATTAAATAGCTTAAAAATAACACTAACTAAAAGTGTTGCATTTTTTTTTTCTTCATATCTTTCCTAACTTTCTCGAACAAAGGATTGCAATCATTATTTTGTAATGTAGACACATGGAGGATTTTCTAAAAAATAGACATGTTTCTTGGAACAATGACTTCCCAACCGATTGACCATTGAGAAGAATAAGAGAATTGGTTTAGAAAGACAAAGAGCTTCTAAAAAACATGTGTTGCTCTAGCCATATGACTCTTCTATATATTTAGGAGAAATACAATGGTACAATTTTTTTCTATGGAAAACTCCTAACAGTAACACTAGATAATATTGGAAAGTTCATATTACAAAGTGTAAGCAATCTTCTCTTGGTCCACGTCTGTAGCATTGAAGTCTCCAACGGTCACTTGAGCAAACATAGGAATATCTTTGTCTAGGTCCTCTATATATGGGATGTTTGCAACAGCTGGGTCCACCCTTTCTAAACACATCCACATGAGTTGAAGTCTTCAACGGTACATTGATAAATTATAGGAATATCTTTTCTAAGTCCACCAGGTATGGAATATTTGCAACGGCTAGTTCCACACTTCCTAAACCAATTAATCTATTTTCCATAATTCTTGGTGAAGCTCAATCTGTAGTGGATTCTTTTGATACTTTTGCTTTATCACTCCCCCTCAAGCTGGAGGGCGGCGGAGGCAGAACTCCAAGCTTGATTCGAAGAGTAAGAAAGTGGTCCTTAAAGAGTGCCTTGGTGAGAATATCAGCCACCTGTAAAGCAAAGGGGACATAGCGGGTAATAAGAGCACTAGCATCAACTTTTTCGCGAACATAGTGAATATCAAGCTCAATATGTTTGGTGCGAGCATGAAAAACTGGATTCACGGTCATATGTAGGGCACTAATATTGTCACAAAATAATGTAGGAGGAAGATGTAGTGTAAGGTCGATATCACGAAGCAAATAAGTAATCCAAGTGATTTCAGCTGCAGTGGAGGCCATGGCTCGGTATTCAGCTTCAGCACTCGACCGAGAAACCATGGGCTGCTTCTTGGAAGTCCAAGAGATACAGTTTGAGCCCAAATAAATAGAATAGCCAGTTGTAGATCGTCGCGTGTCAGGGCACCCAGCCCAATCAGCATCAGAAAAACCATAGAGATTAAGGGATGAGCGGGATAGTAGTCTTATTTCATAATGCAACGTACCTTGGAGTGGAGATAACGCAAGATGCGTTTGACAGCTTGAAGATGGGACAATCCAGGTAAATGCATAAATTGACAAACAAGATTGACAACATATGTGAGATCAGGCCGAGTCAATGTGAGATATTGTAGAGCACCAACAAGACTACGACAATATGTGGCATTAACAAGAGAGTCATCCTTATTGTGCAGCTTAAGCTTTTGAGCAATGGGAGTGCCAATAGGGTTGCAACTAGACATGGATGCCTTGGAAAGAATATCACGGGCATACTTTTGTTGGGAGAGGAATAGGCCACCAGAAAAGGGAATAACTTCAATACCCAAGAAAAAATGTAGAGGTCCTAAGTCTTTCATGCAAAATTCTCTGCTTAACTGAGAAATGAGGTTAGTCAAAAGAGAAGATTGATTACTAGTAACAATTATATCATCAACATAAACCAAAAGGAGAATGAGAGTAGAATTAGTTCGAAAAGTAAATAAAGATGAATCAGCTCTACTACATGTGAAACCAAGGTGTAAAAGAAAAGAGCTAAAATGATGAAACCACGCATGAGGTGCTTGTTTGAGTCCGTAAATAGCCTTGAGAAGGCGACATACATGAGTGGGAAAAGTAGGATTGGAGAATCCAGGTGGTTGTCCCATGTAGACAACCTTTTTAAGATGTCCACGCAAAAAGGCATTTTTAACGTCCAATTGCCGAATGGGCCAACCATGAGTAACAGCTAGGGAAAAGACAAGCCGTATAGTAGTTGGTTTAGTAACAGGACTAAAGGTTTCAGTGAAATCTATACCTTTCAATTGACTATAACCTTTGGCAACCAACCTGGCTTTAAAACGCTCAATAGAGCCATCAGATTTGAGTTTAGTTTTGAAGACCTATTTGGAGCCCATGATATTCATAGAATTGTGACGAGGAACAAGATCCCAGGTGTGTTGGTGATGAAGAGCAGTTAGCTCATCTCGCATAGCTTGGAGCCATTTAGGACTTTGTAGAGCTGAAGAGAGATCACGAGGTTACAAGGGAGATGATGAGCGTGAACTGACTAAGCCATGGTGTGTACGAGCTTTACATCGAGTGATCATCGGATGGACATTGAGAGATGACGAGCCTCTAGAGCATGATTCCATAGGAATTTGAGGCAAATCTATATATAATTTGCCTGGGTGAACAGAGATTGATGAAGGGAGCACTTGAGTATTGTTTGATGAATTGTTCGCAAGCTGAGAATTTTTAGGTGAGGGGACTTTGAGCATTTTGTCTGTTTTCATTCGGTTGACTGCTACAAGGATCTAAGACTCTTGCTGACGAGTTGATGATGTCTGGTGCACTGGAGGCATCTTGGATGACGTTTGGTTCTCTATAAGCAGCTTAGATGTCTTCTAGTTCTTTGGAGGAAGCTTGGATGTCGTGGGTGTTATCATTTGGTGGAGCATTATGGTTGTGGCAAACATGAGCAATTGTGGAGTCCATGGGTTGTTGAAAAATAAAAGATGAGCCCCCAAGTTTTGGTAAGGAGACAACATCCATTTGTGATGTGGAGTCACCACGTGATCGCTCAGGGGTGACATCTGAGAGCCCAGAAGATGAAGACAAGAAAAACCCATCTGCAAGTTCTGAAAATGTAGAAAAAAATACTATTTTGTTGTGCAGGAGAAAACAACAATTTTAAGTCAGTGTAAGGAAATATTTTTTCTTCAAAGATAACATGGCGAGATAAATAGACTCTATTCGAGGGTGGATGAAGGCATCTATAGCCTTTGTGCATAGGACTATATCCAAGAAACACACAAGGGTAGGATTTTGGAGTGAACTTGTTCTTGGCATAGTCACCTAAATAAGGAAAACACCTACATCCAAAAACCTTTAGAGAGTTATAGTCAGGATGAATGCCATGTAATTTAAAAAATGGTGTCTCCATTTGGAGAACTGAGGATGGTAGTCGATTATGAGATATACAGCAGTCATGAAGGCATTAACCTAAAAATGCTTGGGTAACTGTGCATGAAAAAGCATTGTTAGTCCAGTTTTGACAATGTGCCTATGCTTTCGTTTGGCAACGCCATTTTGTTCGGGTGTTCTTGGACAAGAAATATGTCGGATAATACCATTTGTTTCCAAGTGAGACAAAAAAAATCCTTTAATTCAAATTCACCACCTCCATCATACTGAAAAATTTTAATTTTGGACCCAAATTGATTTTCTACCATACGTTGAAAAATGAGGAAGCTATTGAAAAAATCAGATTTTTTTTTTTTTTTTTCAATGGATATAGCCAAGTATATCTAGTATGATCATCAACAAAAAGCATATAATATTTGTAATTTTGAACAGGGGCAATTGGGGCTAGTCCCCATAAATCATAGTGAACTTTTGTGAGAGGAGCAGATTCAATTTTATTATGCAGAGGAAAAGGGAGACGACAACTTTTTCCCATTTGACAACTACTACATATAGTTTGATATTTTAACCAACTAGAAACATCAATAATTTGTTTAGAAGCTAAATTATGTAAAAGCTTAGAATGAGGGTGGCCAAGCCTCTGGTGCCAAAGAGGCTCAGGTGCTCGTCCAGATTTTATTGCTTCCAAAGCCGTAACTGCTCCCCCTTCATGAAGTGCGTATAAGCCACCTTGCTTATGCCCCATTGCCAGGATTAGCTTCGTAATTCTGTCCTTGATCTTAAAACCAGAAGAAATTAATTCAATAGCACATGAAAGATCTTTAGTTAATTTACTAACAGAAATTAAATTTTTCTTAATATCATGCACAACAAGCACATCTTGAAGTTCTAATTTTCCATGAGAAGAGTTTAGTGTAGTGGTACCAATATGAGAAATAGGCAACAATGAACCATCGCCAACCATCACGTGATCATTACCAGTGCAAGATTGAGGATTATTAAGATTACCGGGATTGGAGGTCATGTGAGAATTTGCTCCGGTGTCGGTATTCCAATTTGGATCAGAATCTTGTGGGTCAGATACCGTAGTTGCAGCAAAAGCTTGAGAGAGATTTTCATTAGTATCATAGGAATAGTCATACCGATACCAACACTTTGTCTCGATGTGTCCAATGCGTCCACAAATTTGACATTGAGGTGTTGAATGAGATTGTTGTTGATTTGGTCGTGAAAAATCTGATTGAGATGACTGATTTTTTTGTTGTGCAGAACGGCCTACAATATTATTGTTGGGAAAAGGTGCATATGACTGATTTATTCCATGAGTGATCTCACGTCCATGATGAGTGGAAGCTTGATTTGCTGGAGCAAATCCACGTCCTCGAGAGTTGAAAAAGAACCCTGGATTTCTACCTCGATTCGATCCAAGACCCCTTCCACCGTTTCGTTGACTAAAAAATGCAAAATTGGGATTGGGATTTGGATTAAATCCCTCTTTTTCTTCATTAGTCATAGAACCATATCTCATGTCATAGCCTTGTAAGGCCATGACGAACTGACTAAATGTGGGAAATGGAGGTTTAGATAGCATGGTTATGACAAATACATCATATTTTTTGCCAAGACAATGAGACAGTTCCACAGTCTTGTCTTCCTTAGAAATTGGTTTCTTTATGGCTGCAAGATTATCACAAATAGATTTAAAAGAAGTGAGATAATTACCTAAGGATGTCGACTCTGGTTTGGGCATCTGAAGTTGGCGTTTTAATTGAACTTATCTTTCTTTGGTTGCCTGAAGATAGGTTTCTTCAAGACAACACCACAATTCACGTGCGGTATTTTGGCCAACAACGTGTCCGAGAGCTTCTTCTGACAATGTTCCTATAATCCAACTGCGTAGCAGCAAATCTGTGGATTGCCATTCTTCATTCTAAGGAATGGGTACTTCTTTATTTGACTCATTTGTAGTTGTTGCCTTGAGTGGATCATCGGTAAGATGGTTCACCAATTTGAGATTTTGGATTAATGGAAAAATGGTCATTCGCCACACAAGAAAATTTTTTGAGTTGAGTTTAGGTGGGATAGCTGTGATAAGGTTATGAAGATTGAGCATAGAGAGTGTGAGGGTTGTTGATGATTGAGCCATTTGTTGTTAAGGCACGTGACTTAAAGCCATCAAGCATGTGCTTGTGGGACCCAATCGGTTTATTGTCCTACAAAGCCTTGGAATTGGTTTTCCTTTTTTGGGTCAACTTTGACTCCTTGCCTTGCAGGGACTTGGAGTTGTTTCTCTTTGCCAAAATTGAATTCCTTCTCCTAGTTGTTTTGGTGTCTTGCACAACCGACTTATGACACTATAAAAGGACTTGCTACGTCCTTGTGAAATGTGCCAAGCCAAATAGCTTTATAAGTGCCAAAAACGTGAAGCACCAAAGGGAGGAGAAAAAAGAGAGAATTTGAGAGAAGGAGGTACAAGGGCAGCAAGGATGTTTTCTTCTTGGTGGTTTTTGGAGGAGCCAAAAACAAGTGATTAGAAGAAAAAGGGTGCTACAGAGTGAGAGAAGAAAATAGAGATCAGCCGCCATCCGTTCCAGCAAAAGAAGAGTTTGTACATCTGTCTTTTGTATTCTATTTTGGGAATAATCTCTCTTGTGTGATAGTGAGATTTGGGTGTATTGGGGCTTTGGGATCTGACTGATTTTCTCTCTACTATTTTTGTACTCCATCTTTTGATAGTGAATTTTCTCCGGGTCGTCTCCGCCAGTGAATGTAGGCTTGTTAAGCCGAACCACTTAAATCTTTGTGTCGTGTATGATTGCTTGTCTTTGTTATTCCGCATTCTTCTTATTTTTTGCATCTCACGGGTCTTGGGAAATAGGATTAATTTCCTAACATTTGTCTAGACGTGTCAAGAGCTTCAAGGCTCTAATACCATGAGAAGAATAAGAGAATTGGTTTAGAAAGACAAAGAGCTTCTCAAAAACATGAGTTGCTCTAGCCATATGACTCTTCTATATATTTAGGAGAAATACAATGGTACAATTTTTTTCTATGGAAAACTCCTAACAGTAATGCTAGATGATATTGGAAAGTTCATATTACAAAGGGTAAGCAATTTTCTCTAGGTCCACGTCTGTAGCATTGAAGTCTCCAACGGTCACTTGAGCAAACATAGGAATATCTTTGTCTAGGTCCTCTATATATGGGATGTTTGCAACAGCTGGGTCCACCCTTTCTAAACACATCCACATGAGTTGAAGTCTTCAACGGTACATTGAGAAATTATAGGAATATATTTTCTAAGTCCACCAGGTATGGAATATTTACAACGGTTAGTTCCACACTTCCTAAACCATTTAATCTCTTTTCCATAATTCTTGGTGAAACTCAATCTGTAGTGGATTCTTTTGATACTTTTGCTTTATCAACCATAACTGTTTGCTTGGTGATTAGTGTGTGTTTGACAATCCCAAGTTGGTCTCCAACAAGTTATTGCTGCACTCCTTAAATTCCTATCCATCTTCAACAGCCTCTTTTATCTATCAATCTCTCCTAGCTACAAAGAAAGAAACAAAGTATTGATATCATATTATATATATAATTATAATGGGCCTTCCAAGATCTTTCTTGGCTTCCTTTCTTCTTGTGTTTCTTTGTGGCTGATGCCCATTTTATTCCTGCATTGCTCATATTTGAGGACTCTATTTTTTATGTCAGTAACAATAACAACCTCCACACCCTTATAAAAGCTAACTTCCCTCCTTATGGAAGAGACTTTGTCACTAAACAACCAACCGGGAGGTTTTGCAATGGAAAGCTTGCCGCTGACTTCACTAGTGTTGGAAGTTCAAATAAAAATGCAAAGTCAAAGAAAGCATGATGTATACGTTTTCTTCTTGCTTTTCTAGTATTTCGGCAGCAGCCTTCGTTTACTTTAATTGGCTTGGTAGATTATGCATGCCTTAAAAGTCAAAAGATATTTGTTAGGTAGCAACTTTATTAGACTTTGTGATTTTTAGCTTTATTAGCTTTTGAGCGCTATGTGTAGGGTGATTGATTATTAGTCACCTTTGTGGACCTTGTAACCATAGCATTAAATGCTATGATGACTTTGTATTAAATATTTTCCCTATATAAGAGATATGTGTGTACGTTGAGTATTAAGTAGAAGCAAGTGGGAAGCTTAATATTTCTCTTCAATATTAAAGTATTGTGATTCATCTTGTCTTTTGTTCTTTCTATTCTTTGTGAGTGTCCATTAATTTGGGTATTGGTTTGTAAACTAAATCCCAACAAATTGGTATCAGAGCTAGTTTATTCCTAGCATTGTAGTCATGACCTCCAATATGGTGCAAATCCAAGTTCCTCAGTTGAGAAAGGAAAATTATGGGAAATGGTGCATCCAATTCAAAGCATTATTTGGATCACAAGATCTCTTGGAGATTGTCAATACTGGGTACGTTGAGCCCACTCCGGAGCAAGAAACCACCTACACTACAGATCAGAAAGTCACTCTCAAAGACCAAAGAAGGACAAGAAGGTGTTGTATCTCCTTTGTCAAGGATTTGATGATTCAACATTTGAGAAGGTCGCTGAAGTGGCAACGAGCAAAACAGCATGGGACACGTTGAATACAATTTTCAAAGGTGTTGATCGAGTGAAGAGAATTCACCTTCAATCATTAAGGGCTAAATTTGAATCTGCCCATATGAATGAAGGAAAAAATGTCTCTAATTATTATTCTCGGTTACTTTAATCGTGAATGAAGTGAAGAGAACTTGCAAAAAACTTGAAGTTGTTCGTGTCATGGAAAAGATACTTCGATCCCTCACACCCAAATTTGAGCACGTGGTGACGGCAATTGAGACTACAAGTGCAAAGGAGCTACTGGGATCTCTCCGAGTTCATGAACAACGCATTTTGAAGAATGTAAGAGCCACATCTCTTGAGCAAGCTTTGGAGTCAAAATTAAATTTTGACAAACCAAAGGGAGGTCGTGATCAATGGAATTCGCGACGTGGGGGTGCCAACTACCGTGGTCGAGGACGCGGTAATACAAATGATCGTGGTCCATCTCAAGAAAGGAGAAATTTCTCTGACCGGAGAAAGCAGAATGTCCAATGTTACAACTGCGGAAAATATGGACACTATGCCTTAGAATGTTCATATAAGAATGATGACGATGTCAACCTTGCTGAAGCACCAAGCAGTGAGAGTAAGAATTCTACTCTCTTATTGGCACACAATGATTCCAGTGGCCAACACGATGTTTGGTACCTTGACTCTGGTGCAAGCAATCATACGTGTGGAAGAAAAGAAACTTTTGTTGAACTCAAAGAAGGAGTTTGCAGAAACGCGAGCCTTGGAGATTCCTCAAAACTTGCAGTTGAAGGAAGAGGAAAAGTCTGGATCTTCCAGAAAAATGGCAAGGAAGAATTCATCTCTGATGTTTACTATGTCCCAAGTATAAAGAGCAGTATTCTAAGTATTGGCCAACTTCTCCAGAAGGGATATATTGTACACATGAAGAATAATGGTCTCTCTCTAAGAGATACAAGTGGAAGGCTCATTGCACATGTTCAAATGACCAAGAACCGTATGTTTCCTTTGAACCTAAATACGAAGATCGAGAAATGCCTCATTATACTCATTAAAAACGAGTCATGGCGGTGGCATTTACACTTTGGCCATCTTCACTTTAATGGTCTGAAGCTATTATCCTCTCATTCGGACGCCCATAGTAATTTGGCACTTTGAATCCATTTTGCTCACCGAAGATTTAGCCAACACTTAAAACTTACAAACTCCCCCTTCGGCAATTTCGGAGACAAAATCAATCGGACGAGTCACCATCCTCTCCCCAATTTTATACTCCCCCTTTTTGTCACAAATTGACAAAAGGTATCATGTTTCCTGAAACACTCAACACAAAAACATCAAGGCATATATGGAACAGGAAAAATAATAACCGAACACTCATGATCACATATAGGAAAATGCATGAAGAATACAACAAGATCATGAATAACAGAAACTCCCCCTCAATATAAGACTTAATAATCAACAAGAAACTTCAAAAAAAATTTGCTCCCCCTCAAAAGTCAAATGAACACACATGATACACACATCAACAACTCATGTATTTTAGCAATGAATATCCCAAACATACTCCAAATATGTAAAATATACATGAGACTAGAAATGGCAAGAAACTCATATTGTTTAACCCAAGCCAAGAGAAATGATCCTTTCAATCTATGCTTGTGTGTTGTGTGTGTAAGCCATTTAATGAGAAAAAAATACAAGTTTACAAAAGAGGAGAAAGTTTCACCAACACGAGCTTTTGACAAGTAAATTCAATCAAAAGTCAAACCTTATCATACTAGGGCCTAGCCACTCTCATCCAATACAATCCTCTTTTGAAAAAAAAAATAGCACAAGTTTGACACAGTTAAAATAAATTCCATAAGGAACATGTTCTTTTGATTGTGTTTCACTATTTTGATTCTTTTTCTTTGTGAGAGCGTGTCCTTAAACAATTGATGCTTTATACAAAAGAAAGAATGTAGGAATTTTTAAGCTCTAGGTTCAACTAGCATATGGTCAATTTGAAAAAAAATATGACTAGTCAAAAACACCTCATGTAGTTACCTAACATACCTCACTTTTTAAAAAAATTTCCTCAAATTAAGCTTAAGTGTGCATAAGAATTAAGCATAGGTAAAACGTACCACATACGCTCAAGCTTTAGGTAACCACAAAAACAAGTCCATTGAAACAATTTTTTTATCTCATGCATATTTAGAATATTTCAAGATGCAAGAAATTAAATCCATGTAAGCAACATGAGGAATTAATGGACAATCTGGGTACATAAGACCAAAAAAAAAAAAAAGAAAAACAACCAAATTAAAATATTTTTGTCTTTTTGATTTTATTTTATTATTATTTTTTTAAATGCACACAAAACAAAACATGTTAAAAGAAACAAAACACATACAACAAAAAATTTAAACAAACACCCAACAAACTATGACACTAGGACACAAACATATATATATATATAAGCAAAGTCTGTCCTAGGCATGCAATGTGCCCACCTAAACTAGGTGAGTCCAATACCACTCCCCCTCAACAGGTGAACGGTATCAACCTTCTTAACACAAACTTTCTTCATTTTGGGAACAAAAGTACGACTCTTGTCCAAGTTATTTAACTGGGTTATAACACCCCTTACTATGGGCTATGAATCTCGTTCGGACGCCCATAGTAATTTGGCACTTTGAATCCATTTTGCTCACTGAACATTTAGCCAACACTTAAAACTTACAGAATTAAAATACAAAAGATTTCACTAATTCTTTTTAAAAGTACCTTTGAAACATTATTTGGAGGGGCAAAAATCAATTTTTAAAGATTTATTTTATAAAAAATACATATATATATATTTTTGAAAATTTATTTTTTTGGAGGACCACCTTATGGCCCAAGGCTTAAGGTGGTTCCACCCCAGGCTGTCGTGGATCTTGGAAGATGAAGATGGATAACTAGTTTGGCTTTATGACTAGGTCAATGAAGGTTTAATTATTTTTAGGATTAAATACAAATTCAGTACCTGTGGTTTGCACCAAAATCAAATAACTACCCGTGTTTTCAAAAATATCACAAATGGTACTTGTGGTAAGCAAATAAATCCACTTGGTACCTCTGTTAAGATTCCGTTAGGTTTTTAACAGAATGCCACGCCACCCGTACAGATGGGAGCCATATGACGTGGTACCTGAGTTTTTGGATGCCATGTCATTTTTTTTTTTAATTATTTAAAAAAAAAAACCAAAAAAAAAACCAAAAAAAAAAAAGAAAAAAAAAAAAAAAAGAAACAACAATTGGGGTGGCCTGGGGTGGTTTAGCCACCCCCAGCCCCAGGGCGATCGTCTGGGGGTGGCCGAACCACCCCCATGGCCTAAGGGGGTGGTTCGGCCACCCCCTAGGGCCAAATCATCAAAAAAAAAAAAAAAAATTACAGTGTGGAAGCACATGGCCCAGCCATCCGATTTCCCTTCCGAGTTAACAGCATGCCAGAGCAATGTGGGTATCCTGTGTTTAATCTCTCTTGCACCGATACAAATGATACGGTGGTCGAGTTGCCGATTTCAGTCAAGCTTTTTGTCAAACAGATTGACTACAAATCTTGAATAATTCAATTATATGATCCAGATCATTGCTTTCCAAGGCATCTTCGAAGACTTAATTTATCTTCCTCGCCTTTCCAATTCAAAGTAGATTCCCCTTATTACAGCCTTTCAGACTTCGTCTTCTTCAATTGTTCCCAAAGAGAAGAAAAATTGGAGTTTATCTGTTGTCTTAGTAGCCAAAACCACCAGATTTGTGCCTTCGATAAGGATGATGACCTCATGAACTATCCCCATCAATTTTTTTTTTAGGGTTTGGCCATAGGGGGTGGCTATGGGGTGGTTCGGCCACCCCAGCTGTCCTTCTCTTTTTTGATTTTTTTTTAAATAAAATAAAAAAATGATGTGGCACCCAAAAACCCAAGTACCATGGCACGTGGTGCCAACATGTAAGGGTGCCGTGGCATTCTGTTAAAGAACGTAACGGAATCTTAACAGAAGTATCAAGTGGGTTTATTTGCTTGCCACAGGTACTATTTATGATATTTTTGAAAACTCAGATGGCTATTTGATTTTTGTGCAAACCACAGGTACTGGATTTGTATTTAACCCTTATTTTTATGTGAAATTTACTTAATTCTCTTAAACTTTTATCCTTTTTGCAATCTCTTTTCAAAGTTCAAAAACTCTTAATTGAGTGTATTGAACTTTAAAAAATTTGCAATCTCACCCCTTCGGTAAAGGTTTGTCAAATGTTGAAATGATAATTATACCCTTGTAAATTTCATGATATTATAAAATTACCCTTAAGTTACAATGATTTTTTTTTTATTTATTTTTTTAAAAAAAAAAAAAAAAAAAAAAAAAAAAAAAAGAGAAAAAAAAAAAACCTAAAAAAAATACAAGGGTATTTTGAACTTTGGGGGGAGATTATAAAAGGATGAAGTTTCCCTTATTTTTATCATGGCAACTTGGGTTGTAACACTCACTTTCAAATTAATTAAATCTTATGTTAGTGAGGGTGACATGTTTTGTCCATTTTCTTATAAATGATTGTAAGCAACACCTATGTAAAGATTGGCTGGGATACCATGTTTGTCCTCATCCGTCTGGCACATGCCAATGTGGATGTGGTTATTGACAATATCTACATCTTTATATACATAATGTGATTATCACTTTTAAGTATTCACATCTGCATCTACATCATGTGATTATTATCTGCATCCACACAATACTAGTTATTTCGGTTATTAAATGCGGTTATTATCCGTTATCCGCAAATGAGGTAATATTGGGCCATTTGGTCTCTATTATGACATATTTTAAACGATTTTGAAAATAGTTTGGACCTTTTTTTTAGTGTTTTGGGCTTGTTTTAGTGTTTCCTTGAGGCCTAATGTTTTAGATGAAATCCATATCTATTTTACATTTGAACTTAAAAATAACCAAAAAAAAAAAAAAATGCAAACACCCCATGATGAATTTATCCAGGAAAGTAAAATATATATTAAATGGTGAAATTATTATGTATACTAATGTCCCACTTCGTTACAACCTTGCGTCACCAAACTCAACATTGCTTATGCTAAGTGCAGTCACTTATAAATAAAAAGATAAATTTACAACTTCTCTCTGGAGGGAGAAGCTTTTCCTTCTCTCTAGGTAGAGAAAACTTGCCTCCTTTTTTAGGCTTTTTACCACTAGTTGTGTGGTTGTTTGGGGAGGAGGGAAGGTTCTTCCCCTTTCCCTCCTCCCCTCCCTTTTTTTTTTTTTTTTTCTCTGATTATTGTGCTCGTGGCTTTCTTGTTTCATTTCTGCCCTCCAACATAGTGTTTCTTCACCACCTTCTGTTGCGCAAGGCTGCTTGCCTCCTTCACCATCCAGCTCCCTGCCACTCGTCGCTTATTGTCCTCCACCCTGCAACTCAAATTTGTCATGGTTCGTAGATGGATTTTCTTTAAAACCCGATAGACTTTCCTATAGTCGACCGAGGTCTTCATGCGCTAGTACACCATCCTCGCCAGCCTCCCATCTCCCCACTGCCACCTTATGCTTCGCCTCCAGCCATTCACGCACCGAAGCATGAGCTCCATGCACTTGGCGTGGACCTTAGACATCGATGCGTGTTCCCCATGCCTCGGTTAGCGGGCTTCTCTTGCCGCTCCTCTACCTTCTCCCCCACCAACACTACTATTTGTTGGGCTTTCTTCGTTGTTTTTTTGCTTGTAGTTTTTTTTCCTTTCTTTTCTTTTTTCTCTTTATTTTCCTTGTATTTCCTGTTGTTTTGTTTGGGTTTAATTTTGTGGGTTTTATTCTCTCTTTGTTCTTAATTAAGGTTCTTTATTTTCCACGTATGTCAATTTCATATCAAAGCTTGATAAAAGTTAGAATAATGTTATTTAGTAAACAGATATATGATTACCATATCACTGGAATCACGTGGCATTGAAAATTAGCCTTTAATTTTTTAATTTTTTACAAGATTGTATGATAATTGTATAACAGTCTAAAATATAACATCACTCATCTAAAGGTTAATATGATTACCACATCTGCATCATGATATAATTGCAAGATAAAAAAGTGATGTGGTGAGAGAGAGATAAATAGCAAGGTGGCCCTAGCCCAAAGAAAGTTGAACATGAAAAAAGAAGAAGAAAGAAGCTTTCTCGAGTTAAAAAGAAAAAGAAAAGGAATACATAGGTTAATTAAGGTTTCTTTTAGAGAGAATAGCAGTTAAGATGGTACCCCACCTATCAATCCGAACAAAACTTATTTTTTTACAACTCAACCATGTATATATATATATATATATATATATATATTGTCATTTCTTTCCTGAACTTTCAAAAAAAGGATTGCAATCATTTATTAATGTGGACACATGAAAGATTTTTATAGAAAATTGGTCATGTTTCTTGAAACAGTGACTTAATTCCCAACCGACCATCTTTGTTTGCTTGGTTATTAGTGTGTGTTTGACGATCCCATAATGATCAAAGGTTTAGAGGTTGGTCTGCAACCAGTTACATATTGCACTTCCAAGCCTCCACCTCCAAGCTATAACTATATATCCATCATCAAAGCCTCCTCTATCTACATCTCCTAGAAAATAAAGAAAGAAACAAAGTGTTGATATCATATTATATATATATATAATATAATGAGACTTTCAAGATCTTTCTTAGCTTCCTTTCTTCTGTTTCTTGGGCTATTTGTGGTTGATGGCCAGCATGTTCCTGCATTGTTCATATTTGGGGACTCTTTTTTTGATGTCGGTAACAATAACAACCACGTCACCCTTATAAAAGCTAACTTCCCTCTGTATGGAAGAGACTTTGTCACTAAGCAACCAACCGGGAGGTTCTGCAATGGAAAGCTTGCCGCTGACTTCATTGGTTCATCATTCTCAAACTCCCCAATTCATTTTTTTAAAAAAAAAAAATTTTTGTAATTATTTTTTATAACTTGGGTATCCGGGGAAAGCGCCCCTTCTACACGGGTTGAACCTTAGATCTAATGTTTTATGAAGCAGAGGGCCAAGTGACTTACCACTCGAATCAACCCTTTCGGGTTAAGGATTCCTTATTAATAGTAATGCTTTCTACTGGTTGTTTAATGGATTTTTTTTTATTTTTTTTTAATTACAGCTGAAAGCCTAGGCTTCACTTCTTATCCACAAGCTTATCTTAGCATAGAAGCGAGCGGAAATAACCTCTTGATCGGTGCAAACTTTGCTTCAGCTGCATCTGGTTATTTTGATGCTACATCCGACCTATATGTAAATACATTAACAAGACTAAAATTCTAGCTTTTTCTTTTATACATATATATATATATATATATATATATATATATATATATATATATATATATATGACATACGATATGATATGATATGATATATGTTGTGGGTTTTGGTGATATTGTAGCATGCAATCTCATTAAGTCAACAGATTGTGTACTATAGGGAGTATCGGCATAGGGGTGGTGGAAATTGTAGGGAGATCAAATGCTTCAAGAATAACATCCGATGCAATCTACTTTCTTAGTGCTGGGAACAGTGACTTTCTTCAGATCTATTATGTTGATCCTCTTCTTCAATCCACCTATTCTTTTGATCGCTTCTCGGATATTCTCTTGCATTCCTAAACAAATTTCTTTCAGGTCCTTCTTCTCCTCACAGCACTTCTCAAATGGCCTAGGGGTGGCAAAATGGGTACCCATACACGACCCGATTATGACCCGCGGGTACCCGTTACACGATTAGCCTATACCCAGACACGACCCGTTTAGCTAAACGGGTAATCGGGTTTGACACGATTATGACACGAAAATAACCGGGTAACCCGACACGACCCGTTTTACCCGTTTAAAATAACCGGGTATAAGCGGGTAGACACGACCCGACACGACCCGATTACCCTAAACTATAATTTTTTTTAAAACAAAAAAATTAAAATTCAAAATTGTCATAATAATACTAATACATCAATATAGTCAATGCAAAAAATTGAGTTCTAAGAGATTAAAGGCTTTAATAAAGGATAAGAAAAAAAAAAAAAAATTGGAAAGTGACCGTAATTGACAAATTGTACTCCAAAATAAATTACTAAACTCATAATTTCACCTAAACTTAAAAGTTAAAAGTTAAAACAAGTAAGTTCATTTATTAAAATAGTCTACTTATAATTTAGTCTCACATGTAACAAAAGTGTTAAAAAATTAATTTGAACAAAGATACAAATTCTCAGACATTTTTTTTAGCATCCAACCCTGGGCCAGGACTCAATATTTTTGAATTCCATGAGAGCCATAGAAGACCAAGACCCTTATTTAATTGTGCAAATACATTTATCAAAATGTGTAATATAATAGAATAGTTATAATTTAAGTGATTTTCATTTTAGCAACGACAAGGTAAAGTACAGTAAAATTTTTCTAAAGATCACAAATTTGCTATCCGAAACAAACAATGGCATCAATGTTTAGAGAGTTCTTCATTAGTAGACATTAGAATTTCATCTGTAGTTTTATTACAGAGAGAAAGAAGAAAGTTATTATAAAATCAACATAAATCCCAAGAATCATTCCAAATCCTTATCAATGCAAATACCCAGATGAAGAATATTTAAAAAGAAAAGAAAATCCTAATAAATGCTAAAGCAATAATAATACATGCAATCGGAGATGACACACAGCTAGAATCAAGGAGAAGGAGCTGGGAAACCCAAGAAGGGCCTTCCACAAAGACTCCCATTGATATTGGGATCGCAGAGATCCACAAAGACTCATATTCCAAAAATGGTAAAGACAAAGTGAGAGGGAGTCAGGGAGAGGGTTAGGTTACGTTACAGAGAGACTGATTTTCAAAATGGTAAAGACAAAAGAGTCAAGTAAGTAAACTACTAAACTGACGTGAGGAGTCTGAGGACTGAGGCGAGAGTCGTGTCGTGCGTGAGCTGCTGCCGGGTCCAGAAACAAACCAAGAAAAAAAAACCGGGTCGGCGGGTCTAGAAAAAAGAAAAAAAAAAAAAAAAACCGGGTCTGGCGGGTCGACCCGCCAGACCCGCACAGTAATCGTGTCTGGCGGGTCGACCCGCCAGACACGAAATTTCCAGGTCTTAATCGGGTAGACCCGATTACGACCCGAACCCGATTAGCCCAAACCCAATACCTGTTTTTTCGTGTCGTGTTCGTGTCGGATTCGCGGGTCGTGTCAAAATTGCCGGCCCTACTCAAAGCATAGATTATACTTATCTTTCTCCTTTTATTTTTTATTTTTTATTTTTATTTTCGAAATAAGAACATTAACAAACATTCAAACTACCTTTTATGTTTATGTATATTATTTGTAAAATTTAAGAAAAAATAAACAAAATTCGTATGCATTAATTGATAAACTAAGAAACATTTGTGACAGGGCCTATATGCATTGGGAGCGAGGAGAGTTGGAGTGACAACACTACCCCCAATGGGATGCCTACCAGTAGCCATGACATTATATGGGTTGGGTGCGAACGAGTGTGTGGAAAGGTTAAACAATGATGCAGTTTCCTTCAATAAGAAGCTCAATGCCACATCTAAGAGGCTGCAAAATCGCCTTTCTAGTCTCATTTTGGTAGTCCTTGATATCTACCAACCTCTTTTCAATCTTTCCACAAATCCTACACTAAATGGTACGTGGATTACTTCTCTATGTTCACGTAAGCATGAGATCGATCAAAAGATGTTAATTTATTTATTTTTGGCAGACGCATGCATGTTAGTAAGTTGTAAAAAAGTTGTAATCGTACATAGGATAGGTAAACATTAATTACTCCTTGGATAGACACCTAAAAGAAAGTGGCACGCCATATAGCTCATCGAGCCTCTAGTACTATGAGACCAAACCCATTGTATATTAATGTAGATCATACACGGACCACCCATAGTGACCTCAACCCATTTTCTAGGAAGGGAGCTCCTCCTACAAAACAAGGGAAGGGTTGCTAAAAGGTCAGCCGGTCGAAAGACTGGGAACACTCTGACGCCCAAGTTAGTAAAAGCCTTTATAAAATAGATTAAGAGTGTGTATATGAGCGAGACCGTCGCATGGTAGTGTCAATGTGTGTACTTTTCCTCGGCTTCCTTAAGCTTTCGTAGCAGTCGGGCGATATTTATTATGTAGTATGGTCCTCCATATATAGATTTGTTAATTTTTCATAATAATATGTGTGGTTACAGGGTTTTTTGAGGCAAAGAGGGCTTGCTGTGTATCAGGCGTGCTAGCGACGGCAATGTTATGCAATTCATATTCTTTGGGCACGTGTGTTAATGCATCAGATTACGTCTTCTGGGATGGTTTCCATCCATCCGAGGCTGCAAACAACGTTATAGTCCAAACTTTGATCCCTAGTGGTGTTCAGCTCATCAGCTAATTATCATACACATGCATCTACCTCAACATTATTCTGCTTTTCTCTTCAACAGATCCATGTTATTGAGGGTTTATTTGGTTAATTTATATTCCTTGTGGGTTTATTTGTATAATATGGATGGAACAAGATAGAGATTTGTATGATTATGTATAATTCTACCGATTAAATGAAAAGTAATGATAAATTCATTCATGTGTAACTGTGTTTCGATTTTTAGTTAAAGTTGCTTCCATATATATGTATCTTCTGACAAGAAAGAAAATAAAGACTTGCTTACGGTTGTGTTATCTTTTACTTCTTTCCAATTTATCCGACGAGTATATTAAGTGGGGCAGAGTTTTCTTCCAAATTTGGTTAGAGGAACTTCCTTTAACCCAATCTATTAAAATGACATGTGTCACTTTTTTTAATAGAACATGTTTGGTACTGCATTGAAAAAATAGAGCTTTTAAAGTTAAATTGAGTTTTTTTGATAAAATAAAAAAAAAATAAATAAATAAAAAAAAAAAAAAAAACAACAACAACAACAACAAACAAACAAACAAACAAACAAACTTTATTTTAAGGTTTTTTTCAAAAGTGCTTTTTGCTCTTTTTTTAGAGTAAAAAGGTTAAAAAGTATTGTTTGAGCTTCTTACCAAACGGACCAACTTTTTACTTGGTACAACTTTTTATATATTAAAAATACTTTTTACGCTTCTTAACGCAATCCCAATTCGGTTCTAACCAGTGCCTTAAGCTTTATCCTTGGGCTTCTGGGGTTCGACCCAATTTGAACAGGGAATCGAAAAAACAAAACAAAAAAATTAGAAAGAAAGTATAAAGTCTAAATGGTTTTATATAATCTTCAATTTGGGTTCAACATGCCCAACTCATCTTAGATATTAGAAAGAACTTTGTAGGACATGGTTCTTACTTTTAGGTGTTCACATCCGCATCTGCATTCGCATCATATGATTATTATTTGCATCGGCATGGTTTTTACGGTTATTATCTGTTATCGCAAATGAGGTAATGGGCATTTTGGTCTCTATTAGGACATATTTTAAATGAATTTAAAAATGGTTTGGACAAGCTTTTAGTGTTTTTTTTTTTTTTTAACTTGTTTTAACGTGTTGTGCACAAACACCTGATCACAATTATGGTTAAATAAGGCGAGAACAATCACATACAAAATAACACCAAGATTTAAGTGGTTCCCTCAATGTGAGGTATGTTCACTGGCGGAGGCGATCACAAAGAAATTCACTATGAAAGATAGAGTAAAAAACTATAGTAGAGAGAAAATCACTCAGACCCAAAACCCCAATACACCCAAATCTCACTATCACAAAATATATATTATTCTCCAAAAGAATAGAAAAGACAGAAATACAAACTTTTCTTCTTTTGCTGGGATACGATGGCGGTTAGTCTCTATTTCTTTTTCTCTTCCACAATAGCACCATTTCTTTCTCTATCTTATTTTGGCTCTTACAAAATCAAAAAGAAAACAGTCGGGGCTCTTTGATCACACACACAGCTGCCCACCTTTTGTTTTCACCCCTGTGCAGCTCTGTTAGTCTGATGCACGGTGCATAGCAGCCCACAACTTGTGTAGGTCTGTTGATGCATAAAAACCCAAAGCTACATCATACCGTTATATAGGAACTAGCAAGTCGGTGAAATAAACCTACTGCACGTAGTTCTTTTGTTTTCCTACTACAAGTGGGACTTGGATATTATATAGGACAAAAGAGCAAAGCCTTTCCTTCTTAGAGAAGGACAACACATTGGGTCCTACACCAAAACTTGATGGGTAAAAGACACCCACGTCAACAATCTCCACCTTGACTTGAAACCCATCAAGTTGCAACAATACGAATCTCCTTCTGATTCCTCCGCCCAAATCCTTAAGGGCTATCACAATTCACAAGTGACACTCAAGTGCAAGCACCTCTTGAACTTGAGCATAGGACCTGGTTTAGACAGACTACTATGCTTCTCTGCCACTCCTCTAGGCCACACAAATTTCTCTATTGGCGTTTTGTTTCTGTAGACCCATATGCATTCTTTAGTCTTCTTTGCCTTGACCAACTCTATCGATTCCCAAGCTTTACCTTTCTGTAGTAACTCCACCTCTGTCGGCATGCCATTATGAACATACGATGAGTTTCCACTACCAGCTGTCAGAGCAAAGGAAACCATGTCCTCAAATCTATACCTCTCCGGTGTTTTTCAGTCACATTTCTCTTTGCCTCTAGCTAATGAATAAGGTTCTTCTTGGTGCTCTAAATCTCTTGACGATTCTTCGTCATCACATATGTCCGTGAGTGAACGCTGTTCATCAAGCTCCACCTCCCCGACCTATTTCCCTTTATGGCTCTCAGTCAATGCTTCATTCTCACCCTTTCTTAACATATAGGCTTCATCAAATACCACGTCTCTGTAAACAATCTTCGTCTTTGAGACTAGATCCGAGAGCCTATAGCCTTTAACACCAGATTTCAAACCAAGACAATTACATTTTCTTGACTTTGAATCTAATTTTGATCGTTCTCCATGTTAGTTTATGTTTTGGCACATTCGGTTTGCATGTAAACTATTGAAAATGAGCACCTTAGTATGTCCAGAAAGCAGGATTCTAGAAGGCCCTGTCCGGACCGCCAGAAACCGGGTCCGGACCCAATTTCCAGCAAGCTTACCTGTCCGGACCGTCAGAAGCCAGGTCCGGACACAATATCCAACAAGTCAAATGTGAAGGGCCTGTTCGAACCGTCAAAAGCTGGGTCCAGACACGATACCCAGCGAGCTATTTTTTGAGGGGCATGTTTAGACTGCCAGAAGCTGGGTTCGGACCCAATTTCTAGCAAGCTGCATTTGAGAGGTAGGTCCAGACCGTCGGAAGCAGGGTCTGGACCCAATTTCCAGCAAGCTCACTTTGCATGGTCGGTCTGGACACTTGGCTTGGCTGTCCGGACCCCATGGGTTTATGGATATGTAACCCTAGCCGTGTCCGGACACCCACTTATCCCTATCCGGACACGGCCGCTAAATTGCTATTTATTTTCTATTTAAACAATATGTTTTGCCTATTATATGTACGTATTTTGGGGAGCAAAAACAGTGAGCTTAGAGAGACATATTGTTCTAGTTTATGAGAGTAAAGAATAAATACGTGAAGCCAATTGGAGTTCCGGTTAAAGGAAATCTTTTAGAAGAATTGTGCCAGATGTTCTGGAAAGGGCTATTGCGGTAGAAGTCAAGTGGGTCGCTTGCCATGTACAAGGAAGAGTCGATTGCAAAGGTTTTGTAATTCTTCTTGTATTCCTTATTCTTCTTATAGTGGATTGATTTCCTGGGTTTGGCTGCCTCGGAGAGGTTTTACATTTAGAGAGTTCTCTAAATGGTTTCCTCTTCGTAACCAAATTTATGTGTTCTTGATTTTCTTTACATATCTGATTTTGGTTGATTCTTAACTGTTAGGTTATATTATTGTTCTGCATAATATTTGTAAATCACCTAGACATTTGAATAGGTGTCGTTTGGAGTCGTAATTAGGTTTTTCAATTGGTATCAGAGCGGGTTCACTTTGTGAAGGAATTATTTCCTGAGTGTGATCCGAGACTCCATATCAAATGTCTCTTACTGTTGCTCCTAATTCCCTTCCCGTCTTTGACGAAACAAATTATACGCTTTGGAAAATTCATATGAGAGCATACTTTAAATCCATTAATATTTGGCGTATTATTGAATCTGGATGGACATGTCCAGACAAAGCAATAGCTGAATATACAACGGAAGAAAAGAATAATGCTACTGCTAATGACAAAGCTATAAATGCTATTTACATATCTGTCTCAAATGAGGAACTTTCAAGAATTTCTAGATGTGAGATAGCTAAGGAAGCATGGGAAACTTTAGAAATCACACATGAAGGAACTAAGGTTGTTAGAACTTCAGAAATTCAAATGTTGGTTTCTTAGTTTGAGGAGATTAGAATGCAAGAAGATGAAACATTTGATGAATTCTACTCGAAACTTAGTGTCATTAGAAACTCTACTATCAATTTAGGAAAGAAAATGGATGATGCTAAAGTTGTGAAGAAAATCTTAAGGTCTTTACCTGAGAGGTTTATACCTCAAATTGCTGCCATACAACAGGGCAAAGACCTAGACACAATGAGAGTAGAAGAACTTGTAGGTTCACTTCAGACTTTTGAGCTAATTCTTCCTAAACACAAGAACACCAAGAATATTACTCTTAAGGCAAAAAAATGTTCAGGTTGACTCTTGTGGTTCATCTGATGAGAATTCTGGAAATGAGGAAGAAATAGCTATGTTTGCTAAGAAGTTTTGGAAATTCTTTAGATCCAAGAAAGGAAATTTTAGAAATAGCAATTCACAATTTTCTGAGAAATCTAGAATTGAGAATGTTGAGAAAGGAAAGTCACCTAGAGGTATCAAGTGTCACGAATGTGGAGGACTTGGGCACATTCGTGTTGACTGTGCTAACTTGAGAAAGTCAAATGGCAAGGCATTTAATGTGACTCAAAGTGATGAGTCAGACAAGGACGATGCTGAATAGGGAGTTAATTACTTAGCATTTGGAGTTAGTTATGAGAGTCAGCATGAGAATAGTGAGTGTAATTCTCAAGACAAACAAGGTGTGTCCGATAATGATTCGGAAGAAGAAAATGATCTGCAAAATGCTTATAGTAATCTCTGTGTGGAATGCACTAAACTGAAAAAGCTGAATAAGCAGCAATTGAAGAAACTCAAAGAGGTTAATCTGAAAATCAAATGCTAATTGCCAAAGTGAAATCCTTAGAGAATGAACTGAATGAATCAAAGAATCATTTAACAAAATTCTCTAGTGAAAAGCTAAATCAAATGCTATATAATCAGAAACATTCGTTTGATAGAACTGGATTGGGTTTTGATAAATCTGCTATTTTATCTACTAATGTTGCTTCTTCTTCAAAGATGATTTTTGTGAAACCAGTGAACAAAGAAGATAGCTTGGCTGAAAATAAGGTAATTTCTCCTCAAATTTCCAAAGGTGGAAAAGGTAAGGGAACTCTAACTGATTCTTATATGTCTAGTTCTAAGTCGTGAAATGTGCATATGTTAAGGAACCAACCTTCTCAAAGGTTTATTCCTACGTGTCATAACTGTGGTAAGATTGGACATATTCATCCTAAGTGTTTTTAGCTTAACAGTCATGAGCCTAAAAGTGAATATTTCCATTCTAGAAATAGTTATGAAAAATTATTCAACATGATGAAAGACGTAGTAACACGGTTAGATGTCTTGGATAAGAGTCACACAGTTGTCCCTGATGTGAGGAAAGTTTGGGTCAAGAAGATTAATACCATTCACCCATTGAGGGGGAGTGGTATTGGACTCACCTAGATTAGGTATGCACATGACATGCCTGGAATTTATGCATATTTCATTTCTCTTTGGTATTCTAAGGCATTTTTTTGTGTGTTATTTTTGTGATATTTTTTTCTTTTCTCTCTTTCTTGTTCAGTGGTCAATTTCTCATGTATTATTCCAAAATGCAATATTGTACATATGAGTGGGGTCAATAATTTTGCAATTTACATCTAATGATTCATACGTTTTATGATCTGCCTTGTTCTTCTGAATACTGTTGAGGAAGTAAGAGTCAGTTTTTCTCATGTTCAAATTTGTGCACTATTTGCCCCCATTAAATTTGTATTTTTAATATGTGTTTGGGAATTCGGATCAAACATTTTTTTTTGGAAGATAGGTAGTGTCATTTCTATCCACTTGACCAACTCGTTAGTTGAACCTAGCTCCTAAAATTCTGACATTTTCTTCAATAAAAAAAATTAAAAAATTAAAAAATTAAAAAAAAAAAAAGAAGGGGGGGGGGGGGAAGGGGCATAAAATATGCTCAAATGACTTTTGTTTGCTTCTATATGTTCCTATAGAAAGAATCAGTGATCAAATCATTGCGGAAATAGATGGTTATTAAAGGACATGGTGAAAAGCGAATGATTAGTCTTAGGGGGAGTGTATCGGATGAGGGACTCTAGGTCCTAACATTATAAGGTTTGACTGTTGCTTGAATCAGACTGTTTGTCTTTCATTTGATAAATGTCTGTCAAGATTTACCTTCCACTGATGAAATTTTATTTAATTGGAGCTTTTCACACACTACACCATCGCATGAGTTTTTCTGAGTTATTGCTTACTTGGCTGAATTCACAGGAAAATGATCTTCATGCATATGGTGCATTTATGGTGTTTGTGTAGTTTTGTTGATCACTCCGGATTGTGAAGATATTCATAAGGACATGCATGGGTTATTGGATATCTTTACAAGTTGTGTTTTCTTTTCAATTAAAAAAAAAAAAAAAAACATTTTTTATTTCTGAGGGGGAGGATGTCCTGACACAGCACTTACCTATACGGACACGCCTATCACGTTTTTTTTTAACCTAAAATTTTTCCCCATTTCCTTCTATCTCTCGGCCAAAGCAATCTTTCCAAAAAAATTTCTCGTTGTGTTATTTTTTTTCTTTTTTTCTTTCTCTGTGATTCCATCTTTTCAACTTAAAGGCTCAACACTTCAATCATCCAAGGTATGTCTTCTTCCCTTATTCTTTTCAGATTTGGTTTCGAATCAAATTCTAGGATGTGAATGTTTGGATTTCAACTTGCCATTCCGAATTACTTGATTGCTTGATTCGCATTGATCAGTCTTTCTCTCTCATATGATAGCAAAATACATAAACTATAATGTATTTAGGAATGGGTTCCTCATCTTGACATGTGTTTTCCACGTCCACATCTTTATGCATAACATGTGTTTGATACAATGCCTCAAAGATTCCGGTTTGCAATTTTGATACATTTCTTTAATTAAATTGCTCTAGTTCAATGTTATTGGTCTTTAGATGTTGGTTGGGATGTCCCTAGGCAAGGTATGTTAAGTATTCATGCACTCTGTTCCTAATGTTATAATCAATACCTCAATGCCTATCATCTGTTCGATAGAATGTCTACATGAAATCTTTTTGCATTTTTCTTCATTTTTCTTCTTGAAAGAAGTTATTTTTGTTGTGTTCAACATTTATAATCTGTTTATGGTGCCTATATCTCATTTGTGGAATCACATGCTTCATATCATGATTTTTTTATGACTCCTTCAAGTAATATGTGATTTTATTTTGCCATTTACTTCCTTCTTTGGGGTGTGAATGCAAAAAATGGTGATGGGACTATTTTTGTTTATTGTGTCTCCGTATTTCAGATTTAATGAGTTCGTTTTTGTTTTAACTCTGGAATTCAATTTTTTTTGTGCTTCCTTTTGTCCTTTAGAGACAAAAAGGGGGAGTTGATGTGTCATTTTCATGTACAATTGTTTTTGTGTTTTTGTCCCTGAATGGCCAAAGGGGGAGTTTGTTAGTTTATGTTTTGGCACATTCGGTTTGCATGTAAATTGTTGAAAATGAGCACCTCAGTATGTCCAGAAAGCAAGGATTCTAGAAGGCCCTGTCCGGACCGCCAGAAGCCGGGTCCAGACCCAATTTCCAGCAAGCTTACATTGAAGGCCTGTCCAGACCGTCAGAAGCCGGGTCCGGACACAATATCCAACAAGTCAAATGTGAAGGGCCTGTCCGGACCGTCAGAAGCTAGGTCCGGACACAATATCCAGCAAGCTATTTTTTGAGGTGCATGTCTAGACCGCCAGAAGCTGGGTCCGGACCTAATTTCCAGCAAGCTGCATTTGAGAGGTAGGTCCGGACCGTCAGAAGCAGGGTCCGGACCCAATTTCCAGCAAGCTCACTTTCCATGGTCGGTCCGGACACATGGCTTAGCTGTCCGGACCCCACGGGTTTACGCATATGTAACCCTAGCCGTGTCCGGACACGGCCGCTAAATTGCTGTTTATTTTCTATTTAAACAATATGTTTTGCCTATTATATGTACGTATTTTGGGGAGCAAAAATATAGAGCTTAGAGAGAGATATTGTTCTAGTTTATGTGAGTAAAGATTAAATACGTGAAGCCAATCGGAGTTCCGGTGAAAGGAAATCTTGTAGAAGAATTGTGCCAGATGTTCTGGAAAGGGCTACTGCGGTAGAAGTCAAGTGGGTCGCTTGTCATGTACAAGGAAGAGTCAATTGCAAAGGTTTTGTAATTCTTCTTGTATTCCTTATTCTTCTTATAGTGGATTGATTTCTTGGGTTTGGCTGCCCCGGAGAGGTTTTACATTTAGAGAGTTCTCTAAATGGTTTCCTCTTCGTAACCAAATTTCTGTGTTCTTAATTTTCTTTACATATCTGGTTTTTGTTGATTCTTAACTGTTTGGTTATATTATTGTTCTGCATAGTATTTGTAAATCACCTAGACATTTGAATAGGTGTCGTTTGGAGTCGTAATTAGGTTTTTCACTCCACTCTTCACATGATTGTAAGTCAGACAACCAAATATTCTCAACATAGAATAATCAACCGGTTTACCTGATCATAGTTCCTCTGGAACCTTGAAGTCTATCCTAGTGGCTGGAGATCGGTTGGTGATAAAGCATGCATAATTAGCTGCCTCAGCCCAGAAACTCTTTGGCAATCATGCACTCAACCTCATACATTTCGACTTTTCCAACATTGTTCTGTTCATCCTTCGGCAACTCCATTCTGTTGTAGAGTCCCTCCCACTGTGAAGTTACGAGTAATGCCTTCTGTTTTGCAGAATTCCAAGAATGCAGTGTCTTTGTATTCTAACCCATTGTCGGATCTTAGATACTTCACTCTTCTTCCAATCTGATTTTCCACCTGCACCTTCCACTGCTTGAAGATGGTGAAAACCTCTGACTTGTGCTTCATAAAGTACACCCAGACCTTCCTTGAGAAATCATCAATAAAATTGACAAAATAATGTGCACCTCCATTTGATGGCAACGCCATTGGTCCCCAAACATTTGAGTGAACAAAGTCGAGAACACCTTTACTTGTATGAGACGCCACCTGAAAGCTGAATATTATCACACAATATAGATTATTCTCCAAAAGATGATTATGATAATATACATAAATGATTTTTTGAAAAACACATTATTTGAGAAGTAATTTAGGTTTTTTTTTTTTTTTTTTTTTTATGCTTATAGCTTTTGCATGAAATTAATTATAACTTACAAGTTACATTTATATTTTTATGCTTACTGGCTCCATCACCCTTGATGAATGAAACATACTTCCAGTTTTTTATACTAATGGAGAGCAGCCTAACCCTACAAAAGTCCCACTCTCAAAATTTTGTTTCAAGATCTTCCGCATGGCATGGTCCGTATATAATTGTTAATTACTAATAATGTTTCCATTATTAGTAATTACCAATAAATAATTGCCACTAGTACCAATCTTCCAAACTCAAATTCCTTAAGCTAAATGCCTAATCACCATTAGAAACTATTTTATTACTTAAAAATAGATAAGGGAAGAGAAAAATTAGGACAATAAATAGAGAGAAAAGAGGGTTAAAAAAAAAAAGGGATAATGTTAGGTGTACTCCACATTTTGCTACCTTTTAAAGTGTGGTATAGGTACCCTTCCATTATGTGACATGCATGCATGATTTACCAATATGAATTTGTAACATTTTCTTATGAATTTCTTAAAGAAAAAAGATACACACGGTGATAAAACTGAATATTGTTATATACTATCTCTTTATCCATTTTTAATTTTTTTTAAATTAATTTTAAAATTATTATTGAATTAAAATTGAATAATGATTTATTCGAAATATTATGATGCATGATTTTAAAAGTTAGAAAGATAAAACTATTACTCAAACGACAAAACCAATTACGGCCGAAGATTAGTGGGTAAAAGCATTGTTTAACCCAAAGATTATTGGGCATCAATATCGATCTAATTTGAGCCAACAAAAGCAATTACATTATTTAAAGGGAAAAATGAAAATAGTCCTTGTGGTTTATTGATTTGCAATTAACTCCCTTGCCAAAAAAACAATATAGTCCTTAGT